>NC_062281.1:87572553-87690637 GCF_902655055.1 Lutra lutra
CTTGACTTTAGGACTATTGACTTACTGAACTAGCTCTATGGTCTTGGATACACTGTTTAACTTCCCTGGGAAGACTGAAACATGTCTTGTTCCTTGTCATGGGTCAGATGGTCTGTATGTCAGCATTAATTAGGGTATCAATCATAGCTTTTGGCTTCAATTTTGTTTTTGAGATTTGATTTAGGAGGTTGAGAAAATTTACTAGTATTCTTAATTTACTGAGCAATTTTATGATGAATGTGTGTTGCATTTTCTCAAGTGCATTTGCTACATCTTTTGCAGTTAGCATACAATATTTCTCCTTCAATTTTAATGGAATAAATTAAATACATAGACATTTTTTTAATGTTGACAACTTTGACTCTGGGATTATTTTGTTCAGCTAGTTCTTTAATATTTTTTGTTAAGTCATCTCAATACCCAATATGGGGTTTGAACTCACGTCAGGAGTCACAGGCTCCACCCACTGAGCCAGCTGGGTGTCCCTCCACCAATGTGAAAGTTTATATCCTGGGATTGGACCCCTTTTTCTTTTTTCTTTATTGCATTTAATGCTATAAATCTAAGCACTGAATAGCTTATGAGACAACTTTTAATAAGCTGTGTTTTCCTCAATTATTTTTTGAGGTTTTTTTGTTATTTTCAGACCCATGATCCATTAGAAATAGATCATATCATCTTCAAGCATGTGGGGATTTTCTAGATACTACTCAGTGACTTAGAATTGGATACTACTGTAGTACAGAACAAATTCTCTATAAATTCTCTTCTAACAAAATGTGACCTGTTTTGTGGCTCATCATATGGCTTTTATCATTGAGTATTTCCAGTACGTTTGAGAGAAATGGGTACTTTACCAATATTCAGTGTGATGTTATATAATCAATTAAGTCAAAATAGGACCGCTCTTCCAATCTGCTATATTGACTGACTTCCTTTGCCTAATTAAAGACTGGAGGAAGGATATTAATGAGGCCAACTACTGAATTATGAAGAGGTTTTTTAGTTTAGTTTTGTTTTTTTGAAATTGTTGTATTTACCATATATGTATTCTTCCAGGCATTGTTATCTATTCAGAATTAGTTTTCTATATGGCATTTTCTCTTCAGTCTAAAGAAATTCTTTTAACTGACTTGATTTAGCAAGTCTGCTGGAGATAAATTCTTCCACATTTTGTCTGAAATGCATGTATTCATTGATCTTTACCTGCTATTTACAGCGGAAATGAACATTTGGGACATCATCAAGATCAAAAGCTTCTGCACAGCAAAGTAAACAGTCAACAAAACAAAGAGGCAACCCACAGAATGGGAGAACATATTTGCAAATGACAGTACAGACAAAAGGCTGATATCCAGGATCTATAAAGAACTCCTCAAAGTCAACACACACAAAACAAACATTTAAAAAATGGGCAGAAAATATGAACAGACACTTCTCCAAGGAAGACATACAAATGGCTATCAGACACATGAGAAAATGTTCATCATCACTAGCCATCAGGGAGATTCAAATTAAAACCACATTGAGATACCACCTTACACCACTTAGAATGGCCAAAATTAGCAAGACGGGAAACAACATGTGTTGGAGGGGATGTGGAGAAAGGGGAACCCTCTTGCACTGTTGGTGGGAATGCAAGTTGGTGCAGCCACTTTGGAGAACAGTGTGGAGATTCCTCAAGAAATTAACAATAGAGCTTCCCTATGACCCTGCCATTGCACTACTGGCTATTTACCCCAAAGATACAGATGTAGTGGAAAAGAAGGGCCATCTGTACCGCAGTGTTTATAGCAGCAATGGCCACGGTCGCCAAACTGTGGAAAGAACCAAGATGCCCTTCAACGGACGAATGGATAAGGAAGATGTGGTCCATATACAGTATGGAGTATTATGCCTCCATCAGAAAGGATGAATACCCAACTTTTGTAGCAACATGGACAGGACTGGAAGAGATTATGCTGATGAAATAAGTCAAGCAGAGAGAGTCAATTATCATATGTTTTCACTTATTTGTGGAGCATAACAAATAGCATGGAGGACATGGGGAGTTAGGAGAAGGGAGGGGGGAAATTGGAAGGGGAGGTGAACCATGAGAGACTATGGACTCTGAAAAACAATCTGAAGGGTTTGAAGAGGTGGGGGGGTGGGAGGTTGGGGGAACCAGGTGGTGAGTATTAGAGAGGGCATGGATTGCATGCAGCACTGGGTGTGGTACAAAAACAATGAATACTGTTATGTTGAAAATTTAAAAAAAATGTCTAATAAAAAAAAATTTTTTAGGTAACTGCTTTAGTCAGGGTTCTCCAGAGAAAGACACCAGTGGCAGTCCTGTGATCTGCCATGTGTAAGTTTAAGACTCAGGAAAGCTGGTAGTTCATTTCACCCCCATCTTTTCCTGAAGCAAGATGAGATGAGATGTCCCAGATCAACAGTGAGGCAGGAAAAAAAGGGCGAATTTCTCCTTCCTCCACTCTGTTCTGTGAAGGCCCTCAAGAGATGGACTGATGCCTACCCGCTTTGGGGTGGGCCATCTGTCCTATTAAATCCAGTGATATAAATGACAATCTCATCCAGAAATACCTCGCAGACACACCTAGAAATGTTTAATCTGGGCACGTTGTGGGCAGTCAAGTTGGCCAAAAAATTAATCACCAAGGTAAGTATTAACTAACAGTGGCAATAAATGACACAACATTACTCTGGTTACCTTGGAAATGTGTGATTTTTATGCTTTGGTATCTGTCATTTTCAGAAGTTTTTTTTTTTTAAATGATTTTATTTATTTATTTGAGAGAGAGAGAGAGCGAGCATGAGAGGAGAGAGAGATCAGCGGGAGAAGCAGACTCCCCGCCGAGCACGGAGTCCAATGTGGGACTCGATCCCAGGACTCCAGGATCATGACCTGAGCCGAAGGCAGCTGCTCAACCAACTGAGCCACCCAGGCGCCCCCAGAAGTTTTATATAAGGCACTCATTGTCCTTCTGGAGTTCCTTAACCAGGTCTGATTTCCAGGCTAGGATCTCAGTCCTTCTCGCCTTTGGAAAGCTTGGCATCTTCCACACACTTAGAGAATTGTATTTCAAAGTTACATGTGGGTGCGTTGAATTCTGTACCTCTATGGGCAGTCACATGTTTGGCACACCCAGTTGAAACTCTCGCAATTCAGAAAACATTTTATGTCATGAATCTTGATTGTAGGGAAAAACCCTTGCTTCCATAATTATATTTACTTACAATGTGAACACAACAGTGTGTTTTAACAGGGTGAAAGAAAAATTAATTTATGACTCTAACATTCATGTGTTAGAACAGAATAAATTGGTTTTTATGTTTTTTTAAAGATTTTATTTATTAGAAAGAGATACACTGAGAGAGGGAACACAAGCAGGGGAAGTGGGAGAAGGAGAAGCAGGCTTCCCATGGAACAGGGAGTCCAATGTGCGGTTCCATCCTAAGACCCTGGGATCATGACCAGAGCTGAAGGCAGATGCTTAAGGACTTAGTCACCCAGGCATCCCTAAATTGTTTTATTTTTAAAAAAAAATTACTTAAGGACAATCTTATTTTTACACACTTGTATAAAAAATCAGTTTAAAGTAAAATAGTTTAGAGAATTGCTAATTAGACACTGAAAATTCACAAGTCAGAGATACTAAATAGTGCAGTTGTTGCTCTCAGTTCCAAGGGAAGATGGCTGTGAAACAATCTGTCACTCTCTGTGATTTTTGCCATTGTCCCAGGTTATGACTCTGGGAAAGATCTGCAGGACAAAAGGTGGACCTATCCAGAAGACAATTCTTGCCCCCCACCCCCACAGTGTTCTGTAACTAGGAGAGGTGACACAGCTTGATGGCACCTACAGTAAAGGAAATTTCAATAACTGAGGTGTCTGAATCCGTTCAGAGTTCTTATCCTGCTGTCCAGGTCTTGGTAGCTGTTCTTTCAAGGTAAAGACATATTTAGAACCACATAACAACTTAAGAGAAATCTGTGATTATAAAGCTTGTCTTCCTAGAAGTTATTAGGCGTTGAAAATATACTAAATTTCAGTTTAAATTGCCACTAATATGGGTTTGTAAACTATAAAATATCACAGAAATAAATGAATATATAACTAACACCAAATTTATATATGCACGTGTATATCCACTTACATGTACATACACTGTGTGTACACAGTGCTTGAAGAAATGTATGCGTATTTTGTTACTGTGGTTCACTAGAGTTCCATGACTCACACCTCACTCATCCCCAGAGCATTTGACAAAAAACTATGTTATGGACTGAATGTGCCCTCTCCAGAAACTCACATTGAAGTCCTGATCCCCTGGGTTAGATGAGGTCAGGAGGGCAGAATCCCTGTGATGGGATTAGTGCCCTTAGAAGAGGCCAAAGAGCTTACTCTCTCTGACTGTCTCTGTCCCCCCATGTGAGGAGGATACAGCTGACAGGCAGCTGGATACAGATGCAAAAGAGGGTCTCACCAAGAACTGAATCTGCTGGCACCTTAACTTTCAACTTGCCAGCCTCCAAAACTATGCATACTAGTTGTCTAGATGTCTGTGGTTCAGTCTGCCACTTCTGTTTGTTACGGTAGCTGTAGCACTACCTCTGAAAGACAGTTTCATCAAGGGTAAAGCTTGCTCTCCCACTTGATATCCTAAGTGTTGGAGATCTCAGGGACTGTGCCATTCCTGGTGTGTGCACAGAGCCCACGAGCTGGATGTTGAGTTTGGTATTGGCAACTACAGCTGTTTTCTGAAGCACCTTTGGATGGGGTGAGGGTTAGCCTTTGTTTACTTAACAGATAACTTAGCTACAGTGTGGGAGGCTGGAAAGGGAGCAGAGGAAACTGCTTTCTGTCAGCCACCAGTAACGGGGCTTCCAGGCCACACAGCCCAGTTTATTTCATAAGTTTGCTTCAGTCTGAATTTCTTTATCTAGGACAAGTTTGGATTAGAAACATCTGACCAACAGCAGAAACAGTCCTATCAGCACTGAGTGTTGGTGCTGTGCTGAGCAGCCCTGACCACGTTTTGACAGAGAGCTGTCCCATGGCACAACTGAAAGCCTTGAAATTTGAATTCTATAAAAGCTTTCCTCCAAGCCCTCCTTGATATCTGGCTGCCCTGCTCTCTGAAGGAAGCCCTCAAAGCTGTCATTTTAATGCTTTGCTAATTTTAAAAGTTTGGAAGTGAATTCAGCCCAGTGGGCTTAAATTCAACTGAAGTGCTTAGATGTTTTTCATAACATGACTGTAACAGAAGAAAGGATGAAAAATTGCAGTTCGCCAGGCTTAAATCTTCTATCCTTTTCCTTTCACTTGACAGGCATTCTTTTCCTATGATCTCTGTGAAAATTAGGAATGACCAGATTCAGAATGATTTAGAGGGTCCAAAATTAGTACTGTATCTCTTGGATAATATGAAGTTAACTTCTAATGAGAGGCTACCTACAGGTTTTTATGTAAACAGTGTTTTCTGAGTTGTTGAAAATAAAAGACCAAGAATATTTTTCTTCAAAAAAAAAAAAAAAAAACCAAACAAAACCAAAAAACCCAGATACCTGCAAAACAAGAACTAGTCCCAAAAAGTTTAATGAGAAGAGCTGGAAGAAAATTTTCCCTCTTGCTTTTCTTTTTTTTAAACAACTTTTTTGAAGATTTTATTTATTTATTTGACAGACAGAGATCACAAGTAGGCAGAGAGGCAGGCAGAGAGAGAGAGGAGGAAGCAAGCTCCCTGTAGAGCAGAGAGCCTGATGTGGGGCTCCATTCCAGGACCCTGGGATCATGACCTGAGCTGAAGGCAGAGGCTTTAACCCACTGAGCCACCCAGGCACCCCTTCCCACTTGTTTTGGCATTGAATATTTGTTGACAAGATTGGGGAATATTCAAAAACGCATCCTGCACAGCTTATCTTATGGATAATTCACTTCTGCTGAGCCTCTATGTTCAATTGAAAATTCCTCATAATTATACTAATTATGAATGGTAGAATGGAGAAAACATGGACCTTGGTGTCACACATGAGTTCTAATCCTAAACACTTTGTAGCTGTGATACCTTGAGCAAATTATTATAAATAATTATTTAATTATTAGTTTATTCATTCATTCAAGCAAATATTTGTGTGCTTTGTATATGGAAGGCATTGTGCTGAGTGCTGGGTGTATAAAAGTCAAGAAGACAGAAATGGTACGACCTTATAGTGCAGAGGTGGAACCGGATGATAATTATGATTTTAGATTATGATTATTATAACAGCTTCAAAGGAGTGTAGGGTGCATAGACATGCACAGGGAAGCTCAGCTTTGGGAGTTCAGAGAAACTAAGATCAATTTCCGAGGTTTTTTTTCATTTTGGTTTTTAAAAATCTCAGCTTAAAATTAAAAAAAATTATTTTCAAAGGTTTGAAAAGTAGAAGGGATAATATATTAAACCTCTATGTACCTATCTCCTAGGGTCAACAATTTTCAATAGCTGTATATGAAGTGACATGATAGAAGGAGGCCAGAGCCTTTCAGGCAAATGAAGTAGCAAATCCATAGACCCAGAGGCCGCAGGGTACATTTGGCAATTGAAAGGAAGACTAATATGGACAGCATAGACATCACTGGAATGTATTTGTGGAGAATGGATTCTATGTATATGGTAGATGGGGGCAAGAGTAGATTAGTGGATACTGGTTAGAAGCTACCTAATAGTTTGGATAAAAGAAATTAGTGGCTTGAGATATGGTAGTGCCAGTGGAGAATGAGTAAATAAGTGAGAAATTTATAAATGGGAGGTGGGACAGGCCGGATTTTGATAAGAGGGACAAAAACATTCATGAAAATCCCAGGTTTCAATATGAGCTACTGGGTAGATGTCAGTGCCACTACTGAGATGGAGAATTATCTTATTTGGGGAGGAGAAACATTTAGGTTGAAGAGTTTCTCAGACATTCAGGTGGCAATGACAGACAGGTAGTGTAATAGTGCTATAGCGAGCAGCATGGAGAGGTCTGATTGTAGATATAAAATTGAGAGCCAAAGCAGAGACGCAATAAGATGGTCAAACTGTGTCATAAGGCCTAATTGAGGCAATAATGGTAAATGTAGAGGGAAAATGGATAAATTGAAGCAGAAGACCAAACCCTACTTCCACTGTACTTTGAGGGTACTATTAAGAATCCTTTTCTCTTCCCCAGGCTGACCCTTTCTCAACTTGCTTAAATCATCATTTAGTTTTTTCTACAACAGGCACTTTTATTATAGCATATTCCTACCTAGTTAAACTTCGTCATCTAATTCAGCTTCCATTTAGTCCTGCTCCGCTTCCACTTGTGTTTTTATATTTACTTCTCTAAGTGCTGAGACACTTGTGGGATCTAAGAAATGGTGGTTGCCTCTACTTCCCAAAGTGAGTTATAGGACCAGCATCAATAATATTGATGTGAAAAATGTTAGGGTTTGGCAGCAAACAATCAAGAAAGAATTCTTGAGATGTCTTTGTGGGAAAAAAAAAAGTTTTATTAAAGCACAGGAACGGACTTGTTGGCAGAAAGAGTTGTACTGGGGTTGTGAGATGTGGCTGATTATATACTTTCAAGTTTGGAGGGAGTTAGGGATAGTTTAAGTCTTTCAGAAATTTGGAAGCAAGGCTTCCAAAGACCTAGAGAGGCTAGCTGTTGTTAGGAAAAGGTCATTTACTATACTGTCCAGTAAAACTTTAGTCATGAGACCCTTTAGATACGTATCAGTGAGTGATATGCTTGGAGGATGATTGCTAACATATCTTGGTGGGGGTGGATAGAGATAAAGGAAGTTTCCAAAGGAATTTTTGAGTTAAAGGTGACTTACAGGATCCTGGCTGTCAGGCTAATGTCAAACTAATGTTGTCTTTCACCACTAGCAAAGTATTAACATCAAAGCAGCTATACTTCTGGTCTCTCAAGTACTTGTCAATGGGCTTTAAGTTGGAAGGAAGTTTAACTTTTTTCTATGTTTCTGTTATCTTTGTTCCCCATTGTAAAGTTTTTCCAGCGAGATAAACAGAACACCAGGCAAAGTGGGTGCAAGGCAAGATTTATTAAAGGCACTCTCCGGCGAAGTTTCAGGGCTCAGGAGAAGGGGAGCCAGGAAAGTTGCGCCGGGAGGAGGTAGGCACTCTCCGGTGGGGTTCTGCGACTCTGGAAAGCAGAGTGGCGGAAGTCGCGCCTAAGGCAGGGGGAGGGGCTTTTAAGGGGTCTCCAGGGGAGCTCAGGGGTCTTTTGGCAAGTTTCCCTTATTCGGATATTTCGCCTGCTCGTCGGGGTCCCATTGGTCCACTGGAGCCCGGGGGGGGTCTCAGATTCCTGCTTGGGCCTTTGTTCTCCTGTCTGAGCTCAGGTCTGGTGGCGGAAAATTTCGCCATCTTAAGTAGCCCTTTCTGCCAGCCCAACACCCATCAAGTATCATCTGGGAACTTGTCAGAAATACAAGTTCTCTGGCACCACCTGACACGTACAGAATCCGAAATTAGTCATCCCTATTACAGCAAATCTTCTTGGGGATTTTAATGTGTCTTAAATTTGAGAATTTCTGCTCTGGATACCTAACCTACTCCCATTTCAGCAGATGGGGAAAGAACACTCCTTTCTTTTGGTTTTAGCAGCTAGAACCACTCCTTAAGTATTATTGAATTTGTATCCTACTTCAAAGTTTTCTTTGTTGTGTGTTTTTTAAGTAGGCTCCACACTGGGAGCCTTGGGCTTGAACTCACCATCCTGAGATCAAGACCTGAGCTGAAATCAGGAGTTGGAGGCTTAACTGACAGCCACTGTCATCAGCACGCTATGAATGCACACACACAAGATGTGTCTTTCCACAATGTCAGCTTTATTCAATCATAAAACAAAGTTAAATCACAATTATAAAGCAGGTTCAGGATTCCAAACTCAATATCTCACCATGTGATTGATTACACTTGGCTTCTTACACAGCACACAGAGGAGAGCATAAGACAAACCATACAACAAACAAGATAATAAAAAAGTGTAGGAAGTCAATGAACTAAATGCTAAGTTAGTCTGGGGCACATAGTTGAGATAGGGCCTCTTCTGGTCTGGCCAGCTCTCAGCACTTACTGCTTATTATGCTCAAGCAGTGAGGATCTTGGTTCTCTGTGTGGAGATGAATCCTGCACAGCCTTGGGCGGCAGTTGCCTTTTTGAAGTGGTCAGATATAGAGGGGTCAGGTCTGAAGAATCGAATCTGACAGTTTGCTGCCAAAATCCTCCCCTTTTTAAAGGGATTTAATAGGTCTTGGGCCCCAGGAGACTTCCTTTGGTTCTGCTCATTATCAGTTCTTGGTGTCAGCTGACCACTGGTCCTAGCGATAACTGTAGTAACTTTAACTGCTGTGTCATTACTTGACACAGGCCCCTGCTGGACATGAGAGACTCCATTTTGATCTCTAGACACATTCAGAGGCCCCTCGAGTTTTTAAGGTCAGTTGTTGCTTGACAAAACAGACTGCCTAAGAACTTTATTTGAAAAACTCCTGGAGTCTGACCCTCCCTCCTGTCCGCCCCCGCCCCATCCCTACCCTCCCGCCCCCCCCCCCGCCCCCTCCCAACCCCCCCTGCCAAAAACCCGCCCAGCATCTCTCCAACCAGTAACTCCATGGGCAGCAATGCAGCCCGTCCAGCGCTCACTCCGCTAAATCCCGAGCCTCAGGGATAAGTGCCATGAGCAGCGGAGCACCCCTTTCCATACTCAGAAAGGTGGTGAACACTGACTACGGGGATCACAACCCCACCATATTAAGTCTGTGGAGTCAAGAGGCTGAAAGGTCCCGCCCCATACCCGAACGTCCTCCAATCACAACGCAGGCGTGGCGCACGGAGCCGGGAGGGGAGGGCGCCGGCCAAATCCCGTCCCCTTGTCCCAGCGCCAGCCAATTGCTGCGCGCTATACGCCGCGCCCTGAGCGCTCGGAGACTGGCAGCCTTCCGGCCCCTGGACGAAGAGGCGCGACTTTGGGGGATCCTGAGCGCGTGGGCGCCTGCGGTGTGCCTAGAGATGCCCCACAGAGGTATCTGTAGTGGACGGAAGGTAAGGAAGTTATGGGTTGGGAACCTGCGTGAGACCAGGCCCGCTGTTATTCCTGGTCACTCTGGAGCCCTCCCGCCACCCCCCGCGCCAGCCTGTCTCCACTCCCCTCTCTTCCCATGGGCCGGGCAGACGGGGCGCAAAGGAGCGCGGGTGCTGGGTCCTCAGGCTGGTAGGGTTGAGAGGTGGTGCTGTGTAGACGGTGATCTTTTCGCTAGGCTGCGGCAGGTTTTCGGTGAACAGATAGAACAAGCGTTGCGGTTTGCCTCTTCTGAGGTCTGTTTCTTGCCCAGGGTGGCGGACTGAGTCCTCCGCGGGCGGTCGAGGGCGCCTTCCCAGTGGGATGGAAGGGCCTGAAGAATAACCGCCGCGTCCGCGGAGGGGAGAGCCACTTCCCTGGGAAGGGGAAGAGGTGACGGAATGAGTGAGCAGGAGTTGAATCTGGAACTAGCGTGTGAAATATATTTACCCTCGCTAGTGTTTGGCATTGTCTATTTTGACTGTCGTGTAACACTCGAAGACAGCGGTGGATATTGCAATGGATGTGCCATTCCCCCGCCCCAGATATCTCTGTTGCCACACTTTTCCTTTCTATGCTAAAGTGTTTCTGATTCTTCTATTCCTGGGTCAGTAGGAGAGGAGTCCGAGTCCGAAGCTAACCGCGGCCAAACTGTGTATACCAACTTACACCACAGTGTCTGGAAATACTACATTAATGATATTTAGATGATTGTACCTGTATTTGTGAGTACACCCTTTTCTCCTCTGAATTGTGTTTGTCTTGGCATTCACGTGTCCATTACCTTTGTAAGCTGTTTCTAAGGTTCCTTGCTCAGAAACATGGTTGTCTGCAGCATACTAAAACAAAATTTTGAAAGCAAACACTGTGCTTCCTTTTTTTTTCCTCCAAGAGAGAGCATTCCATTAGTGGGGAGGACCAGAGAGAAGGGAGAGATAGTGTTGTTTTTGTTTGTTTTTAATTTATTTTTTATAAA
Source organism: Lutra lutra (assembly GCF_902655055.1). Taxonomy (NCBI): domain Eukaryota; kingdom Metazoa; phylum Chordata; class Mammalia; order Carnivora; family Mustelidae; genus Lutra; species Lutra lutra. The sequence goes on from NC_062281.1 coordinate 87,583,625, forward strand.
CATATATTTTTATCCCCAGGGGTACAGGTCTGTGAATCACCAGGTTTACAACACTTCACAGCACTCATCATAGCACATACCCTCCCCGAAGTCCATAACCCCACCCCCCCCTCCCAACCCCCCTCCCCCCATCAACCCTCAGTTTGTTTTGTGAGATTGAGAGTCACTTATGGTTTGTCTCCAGAGAGAGAGTGTTTTAAGGGGCTCCTTGCCTAGCTCAGAGCCCACGGTGTGTGTATGGGGGGGGGGAGGGGTGTTAGGGGCTTGATCTCATGACCATGAGATTATTGCCAGAGTGAAAAATCAAGAGTTGGGCTTAACTGACTAAGCCACCCAGATGTCTCTAAGTGCCTTCTTTTGACTCCTCTTCCTTTAAAGAAAAAAAGAAAGAAGAAAGAAGAAAGAGAAAGAAAAGAAACTCCTTGAAAAAAAATAGTCCATATATACTGGTTACAACTTCCGTATCATTATGTTTCTTTGCTTCTGAATATAATTGATTGTCAGACACTGTGAATATTTTAAGTGATCATAAAGGAATAAAAGAAACCTATATCAGACATATCTATTGATGTAAGACACATTCCAATTCCAGAAATATTCAAATGTGAAAGAAATCAAGGAATTACATGAACTTGTTAACTCATGGTCACTGTAGCATTTGACACATTGATCACTTTCTTTTAATTCTTCTTCTTCTTGGGGGTGGGGGCAAGTATCCCAGACTGTTGCTCTCCTGATTCTCTTTCTGTCTTGCATCTGCTCATTTACTTCTCTTTAAAGATTTATTTTTACACAGAGAGGAGATTATGAGTGCATGAGGGGGGTAAGGGGCAGGAGGAGAGGGAAAGAATCTCAAGCAGACTCCCCACTGAGAGGAGAGCTGGACTCTGGGCTCAATCTCATAACCCTGAGATCATGACCTGAGCCAGAATCAAGAGTTGGATGCTTAACTGAGCCGCCACCCAGGCACCCCATATTTACTTCTCTTTACTCTTTCTCTGTCATGTCCTTTTTTTGATCTTGTGCTTTTTCTCACTTTACAGATTTGTTCTCTGCAATCTCATAGATTTATGTTAGTTGTCTCTGCTATATAGCTGACTTTTCCTTGAGCTCAGTTTAAACTCTGTGTATTATGAGGTCATCAATTTCATATTCTTAGTCCACTAAGCCCTAACTGTTTCTTCTGGGTTGTGTTGGTCTCAGCCTATTCATAGTGATGCTTGGCTAGGAGTGCCTGAGGCACTTGCCTGGCCACCAGATTACTTGTAGCAATCCATTTCCTCCAACCAGAGCCACTGTTGTGGCTGAGCAGACCCTGTGGTTATTATGATTGCAGGATGCACTTCAACAAAAACCCATCAAGGAACTTTGAAGAATGAGATTTATTACTCAGGTCCTGGAAGGTATATTGCACACCCAATGGCCCTGCTGCGAGGCTGAGGGAGTCTGAGGGAGAAGGAGGCAAGAGAACCTGGGGTTTGCCTTTATTATATTCTGAGGGTGGGGTATATAGGGTTTTGGAGCTTCATTCTTTATTGGCTAATTTAAAGCCTAAGAGTGGGAATTAGGTACCAGAAGGAAGAAGCTGGGTCACTCAGATGGTCAGTTATATAGGTTATCAAGGGTTTTTTGACAGAGGGACCTTTATGAGGAGGGATGGCTTAATTCCTTATCATGCTGATTTGCTAGTAATTGTCATGTAACTGGTGCTATGTTTATTCAAGATGGATATCTTCTGGAATGGATGCCTTGGCAACCAAAAATTTAATGTCAAGGCGTTAAATATAACTTAGAAATGTTAGTTTTGAATTGAGACTCAGTTCTGCCCACTTTATTCTATCAGTTTGCAAGAATTTATGAGTTTTCTTTTCAATAATTGTATTAGTGAGCTATTCCTGTTTAGTGAATTGTCTCAAAACTGAAGCAGCTTAAAACAAATGCTTCTTTTTTCATATAGTTTCTGAAGGTCAGAAATCTGGGAATGGCTCACCTGGCTGGTTCCAGCTCAGGGTCTCCTACAAGTAGCAGTCAAATAAAGGGTCAATAAGGCTGTAGGATCCACTTCCAAATTCACCCACGTGTTTGTTGGCAAGTGTCAGTTCCTTGCCTCTTCCATAGGGCAGTTCTTACAACATGGCAACTGGCTTTCTGAAGAGAAAGAGAGAGGGATGGACTAAGGAAGAGGCCCTGGTGTCTTTTATAACAGTGTCAGAAGTGACATACCATCTCTTCCACCCTAGGTCAGGTCCATGCTTGGAGTGTTTTTGTGGTACCAGCCATGTAGCATGTTCCTGTTCCATCTTCTGAGATGATTTTCCCTTAGAGACACCACTTTAATTATATTCTTATTCCTCTGCTTAAGGATCGTTTTTCTTCTTATTGACTATATAATCATTTACTTTGGACTTAATCTGTGCTAAAAGCCTTACTCGTATTAACTCATTAATTCAACAATCCTATTAAACAGGTTCTATTAGTCTTATTCTATGGACAAGAAAATGGAGGCACAGCAGAGAAGTTAAGTAATTTGCCCAAGGTCACGAAGACCTTGCTTTTGTTAAGGCTCTCGTAGCCTGTTATTCACAGCTTCCACAATGTGGCCATACCTTATTCCTTAACTTTACAGCTTTGTTCGTTATTTATCATTTAGGTAAAATAAATGATTGTTTTCACTGTACTTTCTTGCGTCTTGGTATTTGCTCATGTTCTTGGTTTGGAGTAATGCCATTTCTTTCATTTCTGCTTATTGGAACCTTGATCATCTGTCAAGGTCCATTTCAAATCTCACCTTTTTCTGATCATCCCAGTTGTAAGTAAACTTTATTCTGTATTCCTTTGTAACTTTGTATCACAGCTTCAGGTCTTATATTAGGTTTACTTGTACCTATCCTAATGATGTGACATTTTAAATTATGTCTTCACCCCATGTTCCCGCAACACCTGCCAAAACTGCTTGTACATATTAAGTACTTAATAGATATCTGATGAATGAATGGAAGGGCTACTAGTTCAGAAGATTTGCAAGTATCTAGCTCTGAAGAAACATAGGGAAATAACGTAGAAGACTTGGGTACCAGCCTCAGCTCTGCAAATAACTAATTCTGTGATTTTGGACAAGCCACAGAGATCTTTCCGGACTCTTAAGATGACAGTTGATATGGTCAGGGACTAAAGTGGTAGAATTGGTATGGTGTTGGGAGAGGACTGAATTGATAAATTATAAAAGGAAGATGAGATAGGCACCAGGAATTCAGAGATGAAGAGGGGAGAATTAGTGGTGTCTCAGAAGTTGAACCTCTGAAAAACAGAAAGGTTGAGGAGAATTAGTTGGTTCTTACTTGATGTTAGGATGTACAGATATGTGAAACTTCAGTCCCAGGGAGAGATTGGAGCAGGCAGTTGCTCAAAGGCTAGGAGTATTTTAGTTTTTTGCTCCCTCCTGCCTTAGGCCCCTTCGCTCTCCCTTCCAAGTTCTTTTTTCCTTTGTGCTTTGTGTTCCCTTTCCTTGCTAAAAGCCAGGAATGACCACAAATACTCCCTTTCTGTCCCAGTTACTTACCTTTTGGGATTTCCTGGTCTTCCCCTTTACTGACAGTTCCTTTTGCCTCCTCAGGCTGGTTTATAGCTCTCCCTGTTCTCTCCACTCTTTTCCCATTGAAGGAGAAAACTAACTATCTTGGCAAGATTCTCAAAGGGAGGAAAGGCAAATTACAGCTTCCTGATGACACCCTCCTTTCTTCATTTTTTGGGTTCTCATCAAAAAACTTACTTTATTTCTGGTTTATTTCTGGTGCTTCTTGCATAATGGCAAGGGTATGATGGTAGGTATTAAATATAATGTATATGTCAGTTTGAACTGATGAGTACATAGGGCTGCATTTCAAGTGAAAAGTGTTTCTCAGGAAAGGGGAACATTCTGCTTTTTTGAAGCAGGAGGGGTGGAGCCAATGTAGAGAATAAGGACCCTTTGTTAGAAAGATTGGATTCTGTTACAGAAGGGGCTTAGTTTTGGAGACTGGGAACATTTTTCTTTTGAGACCATAGGGGAGGGGTATACAGCAGATTTTAACCTTGGGGAAGATGTGATGACATGAATTAGGATAGTGACATGGAGAGATATAAAGGGAAGTGTGGGTATGGAATTGGTGTATGTATGTGTTTGTATGTGTGTGTGAGTAGAGGACTAGGGAATGATTAAGAGCATTTACCAGCATTGCCCAGGAACATGTAATAAGAAAATAGGAAGGAGGTTCTCATTCTGGGGTCTTTTTACAGTAGCCCGGTGGATTGGTGATTGGTAAAGTGAATTGGTAGAAAGGAAGGAGACTTAATGCTTGAAAAGCAATACTGGAGTTGTTGGCCATAGAGTGCAGAATGGTAGGGGAGACATCGTGATTGGGAGCAAGCTAGTGACTGATAAAATGAATGGGCTTGAGACTTAAAAATGTCCTAGTGAATTCCCAGATACTCAGAGAATTCCCAAGTACCAGTCAGAAACTCAGCCAGTGGTACCTTCTTTGTGTAGAAGGTGCACATTATAGTAATTGTTAGGCACTTTTGTTAAGATGAGATAATGCAGGGTCAGTGGCTAGAATCCTTATTTCTGTAATTGAACATACATGGGGGGAAATAATGACATGTTGCTTACTAGCTCTCTGATTACATTTCTAGGTTGTAGCTCTTTTGTCTTGAAAATGGAAATAATACCTATCTTTCAGCATCAGTAATGATGCTATAAATGATGAGATGCTTGAAATGATATACTGAACACACGAGCCCTCCATATTGCAGTAATGAGAGCAGTTAATAAGAAAACGCCATGATAATGAAAGGATTTTTATCTGAGGACAAACCTATTGTACATCCTCTATTACTTTGCCTCTAGATTCCTTGGGATTACTTCTTTCAACTTGCTGAAGAAGGACTAGGAGGCTTAGTTTTAAAGTTGTTCAGTGATGGTGAGAGATTGTCTTGTAGTTATTTTTGTAGAATACCTTAAGATTCCAGTTTTAGCCCTTGATAATCTCATAGGGCTAGAGATTTACTGGTGGCTGTATTCAGAATTCGACTACTTAGTATTGACGTCTTAGTCTACATCATCCTTAAATAGAAGGGAAAGAGAGCTAACATTTATTGTCAAATAAATACTTCACATATACCTCATTTAAGGGAGAAGGTGGTTCTTTCTTTTAATCAATAATATATGTCTACAAATAAGGTAAAATAGGACAATAAAGTTTCGCCTGAAAACCAGCAATCCGTACCCTATTCTTTCCTGTGTGTAATTCTGTCCCTGAGAGGCAATTACTTTTAAAATTGAGATAACTGTAGAAGTACATACAGTTGTAAAGATAATAGAGATCTCCTGTATCCTTCACCCAGTTGCTCCAATAGCAACATGTGCAAAACTGTAAAACAACAGCACTACAGATTATTTGACATTAATACAATCCAATTATATTGTACAAATTTCCCTATAGTTGTCTGTGTTTAGCTCTGTACATTTTTACACATGTATAGGGTCATGTATTCACCATTACTAGGATACTGCATAGTTCCATTAGCACAGGGATCCCTTTAATAATCATACCACTCCTTCCAGTAACTCTCACCATTAACACCTGGTAGATCGCTAATCTGTTCACCATTTTAAACATTGCATTGTTTCAAAAATGTTATAGAGATGGAATTTTATGGTTTGTAATCTTTTGGATTCATTTTCCTCTCTTTTTTTTTTTTCACTCAGCATAATTCTTTGGAGATTAATCCAAGTTGTTGGTGTATCAGTAGTTTTTTCATTTATTGCTCAGTAATATTCCATGGAATGAATTACTACAGGTTGGCTCAACATTTTACCTTGTTGAAGGACCTCCAGGCTGTTTCCCAGTTTTGGCTATTATGAATAAAGCTGCTATGAACACTTGTGTACAGATTTTTGTTTGCACGTAGGTTTTCTTTTTTCTAAAATAAATGCCCAGGAATGTAATTGCGGGGTCATATGGTATTTGGATGTTTAGGTGTTTGTTTGTTTTTAAAAGATTTTATTTATTATTTGACAGATCACAAGTAGGCAGAGAGAGAGATGGGGAAGCAGGCTCCCTGCTGAGCAGAGAGCCCAATGCGGGGCTCGATCCCAAGACCCTAGGCTCAATCCTAGGACCCTGGGATCATGACCTGAGCTGAGACAGAGGCTTTAACCCATTGAGCCCACGCAGGCACCCTGTGGATGTTTAGTTTTATTTCTCTAAGATTGTTTTTTTTTTTTTTAAAGATTTTATTCATGAGAGAGAGAGAGTGAGCACTTGACCAGCAGAAGCAGGGGGAGCAACAGGCATAAGAAGTAGGCTCCTTGCTCAGCAGGGAGCCTGATGTGGGACTCTATCCTAGGACTCCAGGATCATGACCTGAGCCAGAGGCCGATGCTTAACCAACTGAATCACCCAGGTGCTCCATGAAGATTATTCTAGGAGTTTTATAGTTTTAACTTTTTATTTAAAATTGTGGTTAACTTTGAGTTAATTTTTGTGTGTGGTGGATATCCAGTTGTCCCGCAACCGTTAGTTGAAAGATTATTCTTTTTCCACTCTATTTATTGGCTTTTATTTATTTATTTAGTTATTTATTTATTTATTTATTAAAGTTTTTTTTTTTTTTTTTTGTTTTTTTTTTGACAGAGAGAGAGAGAGAGAGAGGAGATCATAAGTAGGCAGAGAGAGAGAGGGGAGGAAGCAGGCTCCCTGCTGAGCAGAGAGCCCGTTGCGGGGCTCGATCCCAGGACCTGGGATCAGGACCTGAGCTGAAGGCAGAGGCCTTAACCCACTGAGCCACCCAGGCGCCCCTTTATTGCTTTTTAAAAAATTCAGTTGACCATAAATGTAAGAGTTATTTCTTGACTATGAATTCTCTTCCATTGATGTGTGTGCTATCTTTATGCCAGTACCATACTTTCTTAATTATTGTAGCTTGTGAAAGTCCTTAATTTTTTTTAAGTTTCAAGAGTATTAAAATTGTTCTGGGTTCCTTGACCTTCCATGTGAATAATAACATTAGCTTGTCAACATTCTGCCAACAGCCATCTGGGATTTTAATTGGATTAAGTCTGTAAATAGGAGAGTATTGTCATCTTAATATCAATTTTCCAGGGTACCTGGTGGATCAGTTAGTTGTGTCTGACTTTTGATTTTGGCTTAGGTCATGACTCAGGTCCATGAGATTGAGACCATGGTCAGGCTCCATGCTAGGAATGGAGCCTGGTTAAGATTCTCGCTCTCTCTCTCTCTCTCTCTTCCCCTCTCCCTGCACTCTCACTCTCTCTCTCAAAAAGATTAAGTTTCCCTTTTCCAATCCATGAACATGGGCTCTCTTCCGTTTTATTTAGATCTTTAATTTCTTTCAACTGTATTTGTAGTTTCACTGTGAAAGTCTTACCCCTTCTTGGTTACATGTATTCCTTAAGTGTTTATTCTTTTTGGTACTATTAGTGCAATTTTATTTTTTAGGTTTTATTTATTATTTGTAAAGATTTTATTTATTTATTGACAGACAGATATCACAAGTAGGCAGAGAGGCAGGCAGAGAGAGAGAGGAGGAAGCAGGCTCCCTGCTGAGCAGAGAGCTCAATGCGGGGCTTCCATCCCAGGAACCTGAGATCATGACCTGAGCTGAAGGCAGAGGCTTTAAACCACTGAGCCACCCAGGTGCCCCTTAGATTTATTTAAATTCAAGTTAGTTATGTATAGTGTATTATTAGTTTCAGGGGTAGAATTTAATGATTCATCGATTACAGGCAACACCCAGTGCTATTACAAGTGCACTCTTTAATACCCATCACCCCATTTAGCTCCCCCCAGACTCCCTTCCAAGAACCCTCAGTTTGTTCTCTCTACTTGAGTCTTTTATGGTTTTATTAGCACATTTTTAAAAAAGATTTTATTCATTTATTTGACCCAGAGAGAGATCACAAGTAGGCAGAGAGGTAGGCAGAGAGAGAAGGGGAAGCAGCTCCCTGCTGAGCAGAGCCAGATGTGGGGCTTGATCCCAGGACCCTGAGATCATGACCTGAGCCAAGGCAGAGGCTTTAACCCACTGAGCCACCCAGGCGCCCCTGTTAGCACAGTTTTTAAAAAATGCATTATGTCCTCTGCCCATTTCTTGATTGGATTATTTGTTCTTTGGGTATTGAGTTTGCTAAGTTCTTTATAGATTTTGGACACTAGCCCTTTATCTGATATGTCATTTGCAAATATCTTCTCCATTCTGTCAGTTGTCTTTTGGTTTTGTTCACTGTTTCCTTTGCTGTGCAAAAGCTTTTGATCTTGATAAAATCCCAAAAGTTCATTTTTGCCCTTGCTTCCCTTGCCTGTGGTGATGTTCCTAGGAAGATGTTGCTGGCGGCTGAGGTCGAAGAGGTTGCTGCCTGTGTTCTCCTCGAGGATTTTGATGGATTCCTTTCTCACATTGAGATCCTTCATCCATTTGAGTCTATTTTCGTGTGTGGTGTAAGGAAATGATCCAATTTCATTTTTCTGCATGTGGCTGTCCAATTTTCCCAACACCATTTATTGAAGAGGCTGTCTTTTTTTCCATTGGACATTCTTTCCTGCTTTGTCGAAGATGAGTTGACCATAGAGTTGAGGGTCCATTTCTGGGCTCTCTATTCTGTTCCATTGATCTATGTGTCTGTTTTTGTGCCAGTACCATGCTGTCTTGATGATGACAGGTTTGTAATAGAGCTTGAAGTCCGGAATTGTGATGCCACCAACTTGGCTTTCTTTTTCAATATTCCTTTGGCTATTCGAGGTCTTTTCTGATTCCATATAAATTTTTGGATTCTTTGTTCCATTTCTTGAAAAAAATGGATGGTACTTTGATAGGAATTGGCATTAAATGTGTAGATTGCTTTAGGTAGCATAGACATTTTCACAATATTATTCTTCCAATCCAGGAGCATGGAACATTTTTCCATTTCTTTGTGTCTTCCTCAATTTCTTTCATGAGTACTTTATAGTTTTCTGTGTATAGATTCTTAGTCTCTTTGGTTAGGTTTATTCCTAGGTATCTTATAGTTTTAGGTGCAATTGTAAATGGGATTGACTCCTTAATTTCTCTTTCTTCTGTCTTGTTGTTGGTGTAGAGAAATGCAACTGATTTCTGTGCATTGATTTTATATCCTGACACTTTACTGAATTCCTGTACAAGTTCTAGCAGTTTTGGAGTGGCGTCTTTTGGGTTTTCCACATATAGTATCGTATCATCTGCAAAGAGTGATAGTTTGACTTCTTCTTTGCCGATTTGGATGCCTTTAATTTCCTTTTGTTGTCTGATTGCTGAGGCTAGGACTTCTAGTACTATGTTGAAGAGCAGTGGTGATAACGGACATCCCTGCCGTGTTCCTGACCTTAGCGGAAAAGCTTTCAGTTTTTCTCCATTGAGAATGATATTTGCGGTGGGTTTTTCATAAATGGCTTTGATAATATTGAGGTATGTGCCGTCTATCCCTACACTTTGAAGAGTTTTGATCAGGAAGGGATGCTGTACTTTGTCAAATGCTTTTCAGCATCTATGGAGAGTATCATATGGTTCTTGTTCTTTCTTTTATTAATGTGTTGTATCACATTGATTGATTTGCGGATGTTGAACCAACCTTGCAGCCCTGGAGTAAATCCCACTTGGTCGTGGTGAATAATCAGACATTTCTGCAAAGAAGACATCCAGATGGCCAACAGACACATGAAAAAGTGCTCCATATCACTCGGCATCAGGGAAATACAAATCAAAACCACCATGAGATATCACCTCACACCAGTCAGAATGGCTAAAATTAACAAGTCAGGAAATGACAGATGCTGGCGAGGATGCGGAGAAAGGGGAACCCTCCTACACTGTTGGTGGGAATGCAAGCTGGTGCAACCACTCTGGAAAACAGCATGGAGGTTCCTCAAAATGTTGAAAAATAGAACTACCCTATGACCCTGCAATTGCACTGCTGGGTATTTACCCTAAAGATACAAACGTAGTGATCCGAAGGGGCACGTGCACCCGAATGTTTATAGCAGCAATGTCTACAATAGCCAAACTATGGAAAGAACCTAGATGTCCATCTACAGACGAATGGATAAAGAAGATGTGGTATATATACACAATGGAATACTATGCAGCCATCAAAAGAAATGAAATCTTGCCATTTGCGACGACGTGGATGGAAGTAGAGGGTATCATGCTTAGCGAAATCAGTCAATCGGAGAAAGACAACTATCATATGATCTCCCTGATATGAGGAGAGGAGATGCAACATGGGGGGTCGAGGGGGTAGGAGAAGAGTAAATGAAACAAGATGGGATTGGGAGGGAGACAAACCATAAGTGACTCTTAATCTCACAAAACAACTGAGGGTTGATGGGTGGAGGGGGTTGGGAGAGGGGGTGGGGTTATGGATATTGGGGAGGGTATGTGCTATGGTGAGTGCTGTGAAGTGTGTAAACCTGGCGATTTGCAGACCTGTACCCCTGGGGATAAAAATATATGTTTATAAAGCTGTAAAAAAAAAAAAAAAAGAAAAAAGAAAGGATGAGTACCCAAGTTTTGTAGCAACATGGACGGGACTGGAAGAGATTATGCTGAGTGAAATAAGTCAAGCAGAGAGAGTCAATTATATGGTTTCACTTATTTGTGGAGCATAACAAATAGCACGGAGGACAAGGGGAGATGGAGAGGAGAAGGGAGTTGAGGGAAATTGGAAGGGGAGGTGAACCATGAGAGACTATGGACTCTGAAAAACGATCTGAGAATTTTGAAGGGGTGGGGGGTGGGAGGTTGGGGGCACCAGGTGGTGGGTATTGTAGAGGGCACGGATTGCATGGAGCCCTGGGTGTGGTGCAAAAATAATGAATACTGTTATGCTGAAAAAATAAAAAAATTAAAAAAAATGATTTATGTATTGGTCATTGTTTATAGGTATAAATACCATTGATTTTTTATATTGAGATTGTATTTTGCAACTTTGCTGAACTCTTATTTTTCTGAGGTTTATAATTTTTTATTAAGCTAATGTCTAGTCAACAAATTCATTTGTATCAAACACAAACCAAAAACCCATTTCATGAGACAGTTTAAATATTCAGGGTGAATATAGCACTTAAAGTGTGGCTTTAAAGATCAATGCATATAGACTGTTTAATCTATGAAATTATCTTTATCATAAAACCAAAGCAAAAATTGACATTTAAAAAAGGAAAATGTTAGTTTCAAAGTCAGTGACTCTTTCCCTTATTTCAGAAACATAGAATTTTAAAAAAATGTTAATTAGAAAGGTTAAATAAATACTTCACACCTTAACTAAACAATGTCGAAAAAAACCTCACCTATAGATCTCAAATGAATCCATGCAGATTTATAAAAATCGTTCTACCTCCTTGCCTTCCTTATTATTTTATATTTTTTCTAATATGTATTTAACAAAATAATATGCTTTCAGGACATATAACACATAAAGCAAGATCATTTTATCAGTAATTTAAAGGAAAAAAGATCCCTAAGGTGTAACCCCACAGAGAAGTAAAGCACACTCTGAAGTGGAGAGTGATTTTTTTTTTTTAAAGATTTTATTTATTTATTTATTTTTATTTATTTATTTATTTGACAGAGAGAAATCACAAGTAGGCAGAGAGGCAGGTAGAGAGAGAGGAGGAAGCAGGCTCCGCGCTGAGCAGAGAGCCCGATGCGGGGCTCGATCCCAGGACCCTGAGATCATGACCTGAGCCGAAGGCAGCGGCTTAACCCACTGAGCCACCCAGGCGCCCCGTGAGTGATTTTGATGTTCTTTTTTTTTTTTTTTTTTTTTTTTTTTTATGATGTTCTCAAAGTAGAAACGTGTGACTTTACTTAAACACTAAAAAAATAGGCTATTGGTGCTACTGGCTGGCTCAGTTGGAAGAGCATGCATTTCTTGATCTTGGGGTCATGAGCTTGAGCCCCACACTGGCTGTAGAGATTATTAAAAAAAAAAACTTAAAAAGAATAAAATCGGCTGCGTAATTAATCTGGGCAGTAAGGAAAGCAGGATGGGGCAGGAAGTAAGAGCTGGAATGAAAGAGACTAAACTGCTAAGAAGGTAATCTGTCATGTCTTGAGTTTCTCTTTTGACTTCTCACCAAGTATAAGGCAAAAACAAACAAACAAACAAACAAACCCCAAAAAACTACTCATTACCAGCCAGGGTCAATAAAAAATAAAATGGAAAAACTTACCCCCTGCTATGTTCCACTAATGTTTTACCTATAAAAATGGGAAGAAATTTAGTGAAAACTATACTTTCAGATCAAGTGTGTTAAAGACAATTATATTTTAAGTTAATCCTTTAACTATAAGTAATATTCCATTCTAAAAGATTGGTCTGAGAAGGGAGAAAGTAGGTAACTATTTTAAGCTCCATATAAATTGAATCTTTTTACTCATTTATCTTTCAAATATAAAAATGTTGTAAGTTATCATTTCCTCTTTAAAATCCCATGCAAAAAAGATGAATCAAGTCTCACGTATAACACAGATGTAGAAAAGAGCAAAAAAAAAAAAAAAAAAAAGAATTAAGTGATGTATGTTATGCTATTTCATAATGGGAACTAAGTTAGACCTGCTCCTTTAGTTATTAGTGTGTCAGTGAAGTGATTAAATACTAAACCGGTCATATCTTCCACATATATGAAGTTGGAAGGGGAGGCACTTCATCAAAATTTTTAAAATTAAAATTTCATAATCCTTTTTAAGGGATTCCTTAAATTTTGTTTTTCAACTTTTTAAAAAAATTTATATTTAAATTCAGTTTAGTTAACAGATAGTGTATATTATTAGTTTAGGGGAAAAATTTAGTTGCATGTAACACCCAGTGCTCATTCTATCAAGTGCCCCTCTTTGATGCCCATCACCCAATTATCCCTTCCCCCCATCCAATCTCTCCTCTGGTAACTCTGTTTGTTTCCTATCATTGAGTCTTTTGTGATTGGTGTTCTACTCTGTTTTTATCTTATTTTATTTTTTCTTCCCTTCCCGTATGTTCATCAGTTTTATTTCTTAAATTCCACATAAGAGTAATATTCCATCACACACACGTGTATATATATTTACATATATTTATATAGTTTTGATGGCTGAGTAATATTTTATTGTATATTTATTACTCCACATCTTCTTTATTCATTCATCTGTCGATGGACATCTGGGCTCTTTCCATAGTTTGGCTATTGTGGACCTTGCAGCTATAAACATTGGGGTGTATGTGCTCCTTCAAGTCACTATGTTTGTGCACTTTGGATAAATACCTAGAGTAGTGCAGTTGCTAGATCATAGGGTAACTCTATTTTCAACTTTTTGAGGAACCTCCTACAGTTTTCCAGAGTGGCTATACCAGTTTGCATTCCCACCAACAGTGTAAGAGGGTTCCCCTTTCTCTGCATCCTTACCAACATTTGTTGTTTCCTTACTTGTTAATTTTAGCCATTCAGACTGGTATGAGGTGGAATCTTATTTTGGTTTTGAGTTGTATTTCCCTGATGCTGAGTGTTGTTGAGCATTTTCTCATGTGGCTGTTGCCATCTTCTTTGGAGAAATGTCTGTTCATATCTTTTGATGGTCTCTTGACTGGACTTTTTGTTTTTTGGGGTGATGAGTTTGAAAACTTTTTTTAAGATTTTATTTATTTATATGACAGAGAGAGAGAGAGCGAGCATGAGCAGGAGGGAGAGGTAGAGGGAGAAGGAGAAGCAGACTCCCTGCTGAGCAAGGAGCTGATGCAGGACTTGATCCCAGGACTCTGGGTTCATGACCTGAGCCAAGGGCAGATGCTTAACCACTTGAGCCACCAAGTGACCAAGTTCTAGGGCACTAGGCCTTCATCTGATATGTCATTTGTAAATATCTTCTCCCATGCCATAGGTTGCCTTTGCTTTTGACCATTTCCTTTGCTATGGAAAAGCTTTTATCCTGATGAAATCCCCGCAGTTCATTTTTGCTTTTGTTTCTCTTATCTTTGGAGACATGTCTAGCAAGAAGTTGCTGTGGCTGAAGACAAAGAGATTGCTGAATGTGATTTCCTTCATGGTTTTGGTGGATTTCTGTCTCACATTTAGGTCTTTCATCCATTTCTTTTTTTTTTTTTAATTAAATTAAATTTGTTTATTTGAGAGAGAGTGAGAGAAAGAGCATGAGAAGGGAGAAGGTCAGAGGGAGAAGCAGATTCCCCGCTGAGAAGGGAGCCCGATGCGGGACTTGATCCTGGGACTCCAGAATCATGACCTGAGCTGAAGGTGGTCACCCAACCAACAGAGCCACCCAGGCGCCCTGAGGTCTTTCATCCATTTCAAATTTATTTTTGTATGGTGTAAGAAAAGTGGTCCAGTTTCATTCTTCTGCATGTTGCTCTCCAGTTTTCCCAACACCATTTGTTGGAAAGACTCTTTTTTCCATAGTATATTCTTTTCTGCATTGTCAAAGATTAGTTGACCGTAGAGGCGAAGGTTCATTTCTGTGTTTTCTGTTCTGTTCCATTGATCTATATGTGTGTTTTTGTGCTAGAACCATACTGCCTTGATGAGTACATCTTTGTAATATAGCTTGAAGTCCAGGATTATGACACCACCAGCTTTGGTTTTCTTTTTCAATATTCCTTTGGCTATTTGGGGTATTTTGTGGTTCCATATAAATTTTAGGGTTAATTGTTCCAGCTCTGTGAAAAAAGTTGATGGTATTTTGATAGGGATTACATTGAATATGTAGATTGGTTTGGGAAGCATAGACATTTTAACAATATTTGTTCTTCCAGTCTAGGAGCATGGAATGTTTTTCCATCTCTTTGTATCTTCCTCCATTTCTTTCACTAGTGTTCTGTAGTTGCTAGAGTACAGAAATCTCTTTAGTTAGGTTTTTCCTAGGTGTCTTATGGTTTTGTGTGCAATTGTAAATGGGATCAATTCCTTGATTTCTCTTTCTGCTGCTTCATTGTTAGTGTATAGAAATCGAATAGACTTCTGTGGGTTGCTTTTATATCTTTGACTTTGCTGATTTCTTTATCAGTTCTAGCGATTTCTGGGTGGAGTCTTTGGATTTTCTACATATAGTATCATGTTGTTTGCAAAGAGTGAGAGTTTGAGGACTTTTTTGCCAATTCAGATGCCTTTTCTTTTTGTCGTCTGATTGCTGAGTCTAGTACTTCCAGTACTATGTTGGAAAACAGTGGTGAGAGTGGACATCCCTGTTCTGTTGTTCCTGATTCAAGGGGAAAACCTCTCAGGTTTTCACCATTGAGGATGATATTCGCTGTGGGATTTTCATAGATGACTTTTTATCATATTGAGACATGTCCCCTCTTTCCCTACACTGGAGAGTTTCAATCAAGAAAGGATGCTGTATTTTGTCTTTTTTTTTTTTTTTTTGCATCAATTGAGAGGAGCATATGAGTCTTGTCCTTTCTTTTGTGAATGTGATGTATCACAATGATTGATTTGCTAATGTTGAACCACCCCTGTAGCCCAGAATAAATTCCACTTGGTTGTGGTGAATAATCCTTTTACTCCTTTAATATAATGTTTTAACGAACGTACTATATTAGCTAGTGTCTTGCTGAGAATTTTTGCATCCATGTTGGTTTGTAAATTCTCCTTTTTGTTGGGGTCTTTGCCTGGTTTTGGGATCAAGGTAATGCTTGTCTCAGAGAATGAGTTTGGAAGTTTTCCTTCCATTTTTATTTTTTGAGACAGCTTCAGAAGAATAGGCATTGAATGTTTTGAATCTTTGAATGTTTGGTAGAATTCCCCTGCTAAGCCATCCAGTCCTGGACACTTGTTTGTTGAGAGATTTTGATTACTGCTTCAGTTTCTTTGCTGTTATGGTTCTGTTTAGGTTTTGTTTCTTCCTGTTTCACTTTTGGTTTTCATTTGTCTAGGAATGCATCCATTTCTTCCAGATTGCCTAATTTTTTGGCTTTAATTGCTCATAATATTGTCTTATAATTGTGTGTGTGTGGTGCTCGTTTTGATTCTCCTCTTTCATTTATTTGGGTCCTTTCTCTTTTCTCTTTGATACACCTCTAGCCAGACAATTGTTTCATAGAACCAGTTCCTAATTTTGCTGATCTGTTCGAACTTTTCTTTCTTTCTTTTTTTTTTTTTTTTTTGGTTTATGTATCATTGATTTTTGCTCTAATCTGTTTCTATCTTTTGCTGGAATTAGGCTTTATTTGCTTTTCATTTTCCAGCTCCTTTAGGTATAAGGTTAGATTGTATATTTGAGACTTTTCTCTTTACTTGAAAAAGGCCTGTATTGGTATATACTTCCCTCTTAGAACCGCCTTTGGTGCATCCCAAAGGGTTAGAACTGTTGTGTTTTCATTTCCATTTACTTCCATGTATTTTAAAAATCCTTCTGTAATTTCCTGGTTGACCCATTCAGTTCTTTAGTAGGATGATTTTTAACCTCCATTTATTTGTGGTCCTTCCAAATTTCTTCTTGTGGTTGACTTTTCAGTTTCAGAGCATTGTGGTCTGAAAATATGCATGGTATGATCTCAGTCTTTTTTGTACCAGTCGAGTGCTGATTTGTGATTCAGTATATGATCTGGAGAATGTCCCATGTGCAATTGAGAAGAATGTGTATTCTGCTGCTTTAGGATGAAATACTCTGAATATATCTGTGAAGTCCATCTGGTCCATTGTGTCATTCAGAGTCCTTGTTTCCTTGTTGATCTTCTGCTTAGAAAATCTGTCCATTGCTGTGAATGGGGTATTCAAGTCCTCTACTATTTATTGTATCATAATCAATGAATTTCTTTAATTTTGTTATTAACTGATTTATATACTTGGCTTCCCCCAAGTTAGGGGCATAAATATTTACTCTTTTTTAAAAACGATATTATTTATTTATTTGTTGGATAGAGAGCACATAGCAGGGAGCCGTAGGCAGACAGAGAAGCAGGATCCCTGCTTAGCAAGGAGCCTGATGTGGGACTCAATCCCAGGAGCCTGGGATCATGACCGGAGCCAAAGGCAGATGCTTAACTGGCTGAGCCACCCAAGCATCCCAGGACATAAATATTGGAATAGACCCTTTTGGTATAATGTAGTTTCCTTCTTCATGTGCCATTACAGTCTTTGGGTTAAAATCTAGTTTGCCTGATATACATGTATGGCTAATCCAGCTTTCTTTTGATGTCCATTGGCATGGTAAATTTTTGTCCACTCTCTCACTTTCAATCTGGAGGTGTTGTAGGGCTAAAATGAGTCTCTTATAATTATGCAGCATATCAGTGTGTCTTGTTTTATCTATTTATTAGTTTTTTATTTTTTAAAAGATTCTATTTATTTATTTGACAGAGAGAGAGAGAGAGAGAGATTACAAGTAGGTAGAGAGGCAGGCAGAGGGGGAGGGGGAAGTAGGCCCCCTGTTGAGCAGAGAGCCTGATGTGGGGCTTGATCCCAGGACCCTGAGATCATGACCTGAGCCCACTGAGCCACCCAGGTCCCCCAGGTTTTATTATTATTTTTTTTTTATATACATTGTGATACCTTATATCTTTTGATTGGGCATTTAGTCCATTTATATTCAGAGTAACTATTGGAAGATATGAATGTAATGCCCTTGTATTACCTGTAAAGTCACTGTTCCTATAGATTGTCTCTGTTCCTTCTTGGTCTTTGTTACTTTTGGGCTCTCTCTTGACTCAAAGGTTCGCAGGGTTGGTTTGGTTGTCACATATCCCTTCATTTTTGAAAAAGATTTTTAAAAATTTATTTGAGAGAGAGCAAGCGAGGGAGAGAGGGAACGTGCCTGAGTGGGGTTAAGAGGCAGAGAGGGAGAAGGAGTAGTCCAGGTTGGGCAGGGAGCTTGTCACTGGGCTTGGTCCCAGGATGCAGGGATCATGATTGAGCCAAAGGCAGAGGCTTAACTTACTGAGCCACCCAAGCACCCAAAGAGCTTCCATTTTTGTTTTAAGAGATTTTATTTATTTATTTGACAGCACAAGAAGGGGGAGCCGCAGACAGAGGGAGAGGGAGAAGCAGGTTCCCTGCTGAACAGGAAGCCCAATGTGGGATTTGATCCTAGGACCCCAGGATCATGACCTGAGCTGAAGGCAGACTTTTAACCAACTGAGCCACCAAGGCACCCCAGATCCTCCTTTTTTTATTATATTTCAATAAGAGCGGTTTTAATTTTAACCTAATTAAATTTAGTTCCTTTATCTCCCGTAACAGATTCTCTAATGTCTTCAATGGATTTTTCAAATGCAGCTAATATCCTTATAGTTGTTGTTCTGAATTTTAGTTGAAACACTTTATTTATGCGTGCATGGATTAAATCTCTCACTGTCATTTTTTCCCGTTCTTTCTTTTGGGATGAATTCCTCTGTCTTGCCATTAAGGTGGGGAAAAATGATAGAAAAAAATAGAAGAAAGAAATTAGAGCAAAAAATAAATAAACATGAAAAAGTGAAAAAAAAACGTTAAAGGGAATATAAGTTAAAATACATCTAGGAAGGTAGTTCCTAGGTGTGTTTTTATTTGTTTCATAACAAACAAAAAGGTTTAAAGATTAGAAAATATAAAATATAATAAATAATTTAAAAATGCTCTTTCTATATCTAAAAACAAAACATGAAAAAAAAAAGACCAAAAAACAAAAACAAAAACAAAAAGAACCGACAAAAAGTAAAAAGAACCCCAGAGGTTGCTAGATCCTGTTTCCCCTAGAGTTGACTGTTTTGTAGCACTGTGTCATCATCCCACTATGTGGGTTTGTGCTGGTCTTCTAGGGGATGGACCTGCTGCTCTGTTTCTCAGGTGGGATTGTTCCAGTGGAGATGTGCATGAAGGGTGAGAGGGAAGGGGACTGAGCTTGGTATAGGGCTCTGTTCTCCACTTAGCACTCCTTAGCTTACTGAAGTGGATCAAGCTGGTGGGTGACAGAAGAAAATGACTTCACCTTGTCTTCTTATGTCTGGATTGGGAAATGCACATCACCCTTCTTTCGTGAGCCCTTATAGATGTGGAAAGATCCTTGCTGTGTCCCTGGTTTCAGTTGGCTCCCTGCCTCACCCTGCTTGTGTCAGAGCTGTCTGCCTGCCAAAGGGGGCAACACTCCTGTGTTTATTCTTAGGCATATCTCTGTTTCAAAACTCCACACTTCAGAGGCCCCTGAGGTGTGGACCTGCCCAGATCCTTTGGGGGAGGGTTTCCCTGCATTGTGGCCAGTGCTGGCTTGTAGTATCAAGGAGTAGTGGTTCAATGTTTGTGGTGAATTGCAACACACAGCCAGCCAGAGCTGCTGAGGTTTGTAACCCTCAGCCAGCTACTTTAAATAGATTACAATCTACTTTAAATAGATTACCCCCTGAGCCCAGTCCAGAGAGGGGAATAAAATTTCGCATTGTCTATTTTCAAATATAAACCAGTTGATTCTCTCAGGGATTGCTGTTGCTTTCTTGCTTATTTGAAAAACTTGGGTTTGGCTTTTTTGCCTGCCTAGGACATTCAGGTTATCTGTCCTTGCTGTTGGCTCTCTCTGGGAGTGACTCTTGGTCTCAGTGAGGATAGTATCTTTTGTACCATCTTTGCTGACACCTTTTAGGTTGTTTAATGCTGCCAGCAACATTTACTCTTTGTCCTGGCTGAAACCTGTGAAATATTTGAAAGGATTTAATAACTTCACAGATATTCGGTCAAGTTGGAAGGTGATATTCAGAGCCTCGTGGGAATTTTTTTTACACCTTCTCCCTTAATCTAAATGTACCCAGCGGGAAAAAAAAGCATTCTAACATAGGTGAGGGCCTGTAATAGTCCTTTGAGATCATTTGACAGCAACCCAATTCTTTGAGGAATTAAAAACAGTTGCTCTTGTTTTACAAATCTAGTTTTTATAGGAACAGAGGTATGGCCCCAGAGACAATGAAAAGTCTGCCAGTCCCAGGGCAGCTGGCTGTCTTAAGTCACAAGAGCTTGTGACTTTTGGAGTCCTGTGTTCAAGCCCCACACTGGGTGTAGAGCTTACTTAAAAAAAAAAAAAAAAAAGTCTACTCATCTTTTTTTTTTTTTTTTTTCCCAGTTGTCAAACAGCCCCTATTTCTCTGAAAACATTTTTAAATAGTGACCTTAGAGAACAGAAATCCTTCTTGGAGGAACTTGCATTTTTCCCCTGTGCCTTTGAGACATAAATGTTGTAACTTGGGTCTTCTCCAGAACCTTTTCTTACGTAGACCATGTTTTTGATTAAAAAAAAAAAAACAAAAAAAAAAAAACAGGGAAGTAATCTTTTTGTTTGTTTGTTTTTTAATTTAAATTCAGTTAGCCACCATACAGAACATTATTAGTTTTAGATTAAGGTTTAATAATTATCAGTTGTTTATGACACCCAGTATGCATCACATCATGTGTCCTCGTTAATGCCCATCACCCAAGTACCCCATCCGCCCACCCATCACCCCTCCAGCAATCCTCAGTTTCTTTGCAATAGTTAAGAATTTCTCATGGTTTCTTTCTCTTTCTGATTTCTTCCCATTCCATTTTCCCCTCCCTTCCCCATGATCCTCTTTGTGGTTACTTACATTCCTCATATGAGTAAAACCATATAATTGTCTTTCTCTGATTGAGTTATTTTGCACAGCATAACACCATCCAGTTTCATCCATGTCGATGTAACCGGTAAGTATTCATTCTTTATCCATTCATCCGTTGGTGGACATCTTGGCTCTTTCCATGGTTTGACTCTTGTGGACATTCCTGCTATACACACTGGGGTGCAGTTTCCCCTTCAGATCACTACATTTGTATCTTTGGGGTAAACACCTAGTAGTGCAATTGCTGAATTGTAGGGTAGCTCTATTTTTAGCTCCTTGAGGAACCTCCATACTGTTTTTCAGAGAGTCTGTACCATTTTGCATTCCCACCAACAGTGTAAGAGAGTTCCCTTTCTCTGTATCTTCACCAGCATTTGTTGTTTCCTGAGTTGTTCTTTTTAGCCATTCTGACAGGTGTGAGGTTGTATCTCATTGTGGTTTTGATTTGTATTTCTACAGGGAGATAATTCTATTACAATGAGAATGAAAGGAGGAAAGTCATTTAAGTAGATCCAACTTATTTATACTTAGTGAGTTTTATACCCTTGTACCTAATTCATGGCAGTAATTTTAAAATACAAGCTATAAGGTCTTTGTGTCTATTTTTATGTGTCTTTGTGTGTGTATGTGATGTAGATTTGTGGTATTTTCTTTTTCTGAATGGTATTGCCAGAATTGATTTGTAAAAGAACTCTAAATAATTGGCTTAAAGAAAATGAAGTGGTTACATAAATTCTCAGACATATAATAGAAAATCCAAATAAATTTCATGTTCACATGATCTGGGAAAAAAACTTGGTATTAAAGCTAGTTTAAGCTTGTTGGTTTAATTAAAACAGGTTTTGGGGTTTTTGTTTGTTTGTTTGTTTTTTTAGTTTTCAGTATTACATATAGTACTTATATTCTATAAAGGTTTACTAAATGTCAAATGATACCTGTTGCAGAATTTTCAGCAAAAAAGATAAGGTGATGGTTAGCTATTTAGTGTTTTGTAAAATTTTGAGACTGATATGAACATAATTATTAAGAACAAGTGAGTTAAATAGTTGTAAGTAAAATAAAAGTTCATCAATGAACTTTTCAGCATATTTATGTCTACTTAAATAATTTCTACTTAGTACCAGAAAACTAAGTTTTGCTAATTTAAATGGTGGGTGGTCATTAAATTCTATGTTATTTCCAAGTCAGGATAAATACTAAACATTAATTACTGAAAAAGTTTATTTTTGGTTTCTCCTTACAAAGAAATGTAAAGATATTTGGATGTATAGGTGCTATATTGGAAAGTTCAAAAGGCAAATGCTTTGAGAAGTTATGAAATGTATTTATAAATTTGCCAATCTAAAGAATGCTGGTATAACAGTTTACAACCTTTTACTTATTATAAAAAATAAGATTTCTAAGGGTTAAGAATTCAAATTAATGTATGTAATTAGAACTACTGGAAGTAGTAAAGGAAACATCCTTATATGCAAAGAAAGTATGTGTTTTGTTGAAGAAAAAGAAAGTTGTAAAATGTGGGGAAAGAATCTTAGGAAAGGCATTTTATGTATGATCAGGGCTGGAAAGATTTAGTTAAATTAGTTTTAATGTCAAAAGTAAGCTGGTACAAAATTAGAATGCGTTTCTTTCCTTGTTAAAAGGACAGTTTTCCTGAACTATCGTTCTTTTAAGAAATTGTAAACAAAGTTTCTTCTTTATCTTTTAAAAAAATATTTATTTATTTAAAGATTTTATTTATTTGAGAGAGAGGCAGAGAGAGAGCTCGAGTGGGGTGAGGAGCAAAGGGAGAAACAGACTCCCTACTGAGCAGGGAGCCTGATACGGGGCTTGATCCCAGGGCTCCGGGATCATGACCTGAGGGGAAGGAAGGCAGATGCTTCATTGGCTGAGCCACCCAGGCACCACTTTTATTTATTTATTTTAAAAAGATATATTTATTTATTTATTTTAGAGAGAGAGAGAGAGAGAGACTCTCAAGAGTAGAAGGGGAGAGAGAGAGAGAATCTCAAGTAGACTCTGCCCTGAGCACAGAGCCTGATGTGGGGCTTGATCCCATGACCCTGAGATCATGATCTGAGCTGAAACTGAGAGTTGGGTGCTTAACCAAGGTACCCCTTTTCTTTACCTTTTAAATGACCTTTTTATCAAATAAATTTCTTTTGCTGTCTTTATCAGATCTTTGGTTACTTAAACTTAGTCTGTAGATACTTGAAGAGCGGTTTTTCTCAGAACTGTGTAACCTTCTGTATTTGTGAAATCTTTGACATTTTGATAGATAACTAAATGTTGTTTCACAGTGACCAATGATCCTATTTGACCAAATGTTTTAAAATCTTTGATATTTTTAACAAATTTCCAAAATCAAATTCTTTTTTTTAAAGATTTTATTTTTTAAGTAATCTCTACATCCAATATGTGGCTCCATCTCACAACCCCAAGATCAAGAGTTGCATGCTCTGATGACTAATTCAGCCAGGTACCCCTCAAAATCAAATTCTAAATGAAGTCTTTAACTCTGAGCTAACTTCGGGATATTCCAGAGTGTTCCTGGAACAAATCCAAAGATTTTGTTCTTTCTCATTATAAAAAGAAGATGTTAAACTAGTCGGGCTTATCTGATTTGTTACATTATATGGGAAGTGATAATGGGAAACAAAAGCAAAAGAAAAAAATTAAATTTCCTTACTGCCTACAACCAACCCATTGACAAGTCCTTGAAACAGATAGCGTGACCTTCCTCAAGGAACTCCACTGCTTGGTTGTTGAAACTTTGCTAAGGGCAAAAGCCAATCTTAGCTTAACATTATACGCCCCACCCCACCCCGCCCCAATCCTATAAGTCTACTTTGACATATAAAATTTACTTTGGAAACGTCCTTTATTCCCCCCTTCCCCCTACCACATGTATATGTTGGCAGTATCCTCCAACCATGTGGCCCACTGATATATATCTAAAGGTTCTCATGGCTAAGGTTTTATTTTACAGTAATGACTTTTTCCTAACAATAGCTAGCCCCCTCAAGGTTCTGGAAACGTTGCTTTTAACAATTCTTTAGAGACCTACTTCATCCCTAACCCCCTCCCAATTTGAAAGTATATAATTGGTCATCTGTGACAACCCCAGTGCAACTCTTTCTGCCCATGGGTCCTGTCCCCGTGTTTTAATAAAACCACCTTTTGGCACAAAGATGTCTCAAGAATTCTTTCCTAACTGCTCCGAACCCTAATATTTCCACATCGGGAAGCATTGTCAAAAAAGTAGTACTGAGCCTTATTTTGTATTTATTCTTGTATATATTGTATGTGGTATATATCATAGATATATGTTGCAAATGTTCCAGAAGTTGTGTGAGATTCTTGGAAATCTGATATGGTGTAATGTTGCTTATAAGTCCTAGTTCTCATTATTTTAAAATGTTGCATGTTACATAAATAACCAAATTTGTCAATTCTGTTACACTAATCTCTCATTAGGTCCTTAATAATGAGCATCTTTAAGTCTTTTTACAGACAGTTATTGTTTTATTCTGATGCTTTTATAAAAGTATTTTGCAAAAGTGCCTCATCTTCAAGGAGATTCATGGAAAGGACTTTGGACAATGTTGGGGAGGAAGACCTCCCTCTGCCCTGTGGTTCTTCTGGCTGGATTTAGAATCAAATTGACATAAGACAGATTAATGGGAGAAAGTGACACTTAGTAGGGGTAGGAATGGGGAATCCACACCAAGATGAAATTTCAAAGATAATGAGGCACCAGGGGGCTTAAATGAGGTAGAATCTGAGGACACAAAGGGGAGGAATCTATTAGCAAGAAAGTGGAAGATGTTTGGAAAAACAGGGTTGCCCTATTATGCAGATGAGTTCCTTAGGTAAAGGGGTCTTTTTTTTTTTTTCATGACTTTTTCTTTGTAGTCTCTCCTTCCCAATGTAAATTTAGGCAGTTATGGATGAGGCAGAGTGCTTTACCCTGATCTGTTGGGTATTTAATACTTTTAACTCAAAACAGTCTTTATGCTAAAGTGGCATATTTTGGGGCATCCTATCCTGCACCCCTTCAACAAGTATAGGTTTCCGATTAAGATCTTAAAGCTGAACTAAGAATTTCCAGGACTAGTAATAAAACTGGATTCAGGCAAAACAAGTGCTAATTACATGGGATTGAATGAACTGAGAAGAACGACTATAATTTTTATGACTCTTTGAAATACCGTTGGTTCCTTGATACTTCGTTTTTGTTTTTGTTTGCAGATTTAAGAAAACCCTTTTCTCAAGTTATCTGTGACTTACAATAATTTGATAATGTATACCTTTGTACACTAAGGTGAAAACACTTGATAGTTTTTCTGTCTACTTGATTCCTCCAAATTTGGAAGCTCTTTTGAGCATTCTTTTTATAACTATATAGTTATTTGCGTAAGTTCAATTAAAAAATCTGTTCCTTTATATTGGGCACAACTGGAGACGCTGGCTTTGACTGAAATGGTATTGCAGGTAAATAGGCTGGGCAGTCCTTGGTGTGGCTTCCTGGCTTCACAGGCTTTGAAAGGCCAGTCTGAGACTCCTTATGAAAAATTCCAGCAAAGTAGTCTTAATAAAAAACTGATATGGTCAATTGCTATTCATCCTACACTTATGAGAATAATTAGGCCAAGTTTAATGCAAATGAATCAGTTTTACTATGATTATCTTTGGTTAAAAATGGGGATAATTATAGAGACAAAAATTATGTTTCCACCTTTGTATTAGATTTTAATCTTGTTGATTGACGTTGAGGTTTTGTTATATACTTGTAAACTGGACTGGTTCCTGAATTCTTCTAGTTTCCTAAAGTATCTGGCTATATTTTGATTCTCAAAACCAACATTTGTGGTTTTTCTCACAGCCTTCTGATTAAGACCCACTAACAACTAAGACTGCCATTGAATCTCTTTGGAACAGACAATACTAAATCTTTCTCATTACTGAGATGGCAGCTAAACTTCAGGGACTTGAGCCTTAACTACATGTTTCACAGCTGAAGAAGTTTCCACCTGTCATTTGATCCTGTGCAATGCTGGAGACTTTAAGGAGGAAGATGATAATCAGACATCAGAGTAGACTGCTTCCTTCTAAGACATTAGGTCCAGATTTCCTACTTTAAACATGAAACTTTCCTTCTTCTTCTTCTTCTTTTTTTTTTTCTTTACTCTGGCATTGGCCTGGAAAGATAGCACTATCATTTGTATCTCCTAGGCCACTGGCTAAGAGGACCTGGACTGTCATCAGAAACCCTCATCTGTTAATGATTTTGGAGATCCCTTGGTCTTACTTGTAACCAATTTGTTATAATCTGTTCCCATGTACTCAAGGGAGATAAAAATGGGCTACGTGCTCACTGCAAGGATTTTAATAGTGGGATGGAACCTCACATAATTGTCACCCAAATTCCTCAGATAACTCGCTTGAAAGGTTAATCAGGAAATTCCAGCAAATAGACTGGTCAATAAACAGACTTTAGCTGTAGTCCTCTGCACTGTGCCTGGTTTCAGTTTTTTGTCTATAGTGGACAGCAGTACCCATGGGCATATGAATGTTCAGATAGCTGGGGAATTGGAGGTCATTGTTTATTGGGATGTTTAACTGTTCCTTTCAATATCCATAATAAATCAGAAGCTTCCTAGTGGTTTGCCCTGTTAAACCTCTATGGCTGCCTTAAGAAGGAACTTCCGAGACGTGCACATGACCATGGGTTTGCCTCCATAGGGAGAGCCATTTTCCTCTGGGTTGCAGTAAGTTCCAGTAAGGGCTTGATCAAAAATAAGTCCTTAACTTTAGGCGAGCTAGCTGATTCCACAGCCAGAACAAAAGTAGTCATGAACAATTGCATAGCCCTTGATTACTACTTGCTAAACAAGGGAGTGTTTGTGCAATAGCAAATACTACCAGCTGCACATGGATGAATGCCTCTGGAGAGATAGAAGATCAGAGAATAAGCCCATTAGTTAAATCAAGTTTTGTCTAATGGTTCTCATCTTTTGACCTGTTTAGCTGGTTACCTTCAGGTTTGGGCTTCTAGTTTAGAACCATCATACAAACTGGATTTGCCATATTACTTGTGATTCTGCTTTGTTTAGCTATTTTTAAGCCTTGTACCTGTGGCTGTCAAACTTTTGTAGAAGTGGTATACCCAGATGCTTTGAGGTTATCTCTAATGTGTATGACCTTGGTAAGAATATAGGTCTTAGATAAGAGATGCTGAGAATTCTCCCCTCTAACCTTCCTTGTTACTCCACTGTGTCCTTAAATGGTTTCCAGCTGCTGTGCATTTTCCCTCTGACATGCAACACAACAATCAGGAAAGGTCCTTCCTAGCATCAAGGAACAAAACCACTAAGTATGGAAAACCTGACTTGAGCAGTAATGCTTTCAGAGAAGGATTCTAATCAAAAGGGGGAAATGTGAAACCTGAATAAAGGAAACCTCATTTAGAATGGAGATGGGAGGTCAGAAATGGGAGCTCTCACATCGTACCACTCATCAATTGCAGACCCCAGTGGAAGAGAAGTACCTTGCATTCCCAGTTGGAAGAAGCCTACTTTACTACTCCACAGGAGGAAGGAGGAATTTCCCTTTGTTTAGGACAAGCTCAGCCCATGAGAAACTGTCACCACCATGAACTCTCACTTTCCTCTATTGGATATTCATTCAAAGCCACTCCTTCCAAGTTCTTTTTCTTTATGAAGTTCTTCCCCTTTGGTCTCCAGACTTGCCTATGGATTGTCATAGCTTGCGTATCTTGAGCTGTAATTCCTCTGCTATTCTCAGGTAAACCCATTTTGCTGGTGGAACAAAACTACCTGTTTTACTTTTAAGGTTGACAGTCTTGACTTTGCTGAACTCACTTACTAGTACTATTAGTAATACTCTGCATTTCTTGCGGCTTTCTTGGGATTTCCTATGTAGATTATCATGTCTCTGTAGTTTTTTTTCTTTCTTTCAAACTGTATGTACTTTTTTTTTTTAGTTGCATAATTTCTATTTGGTCCTTTTTTATAATTCCTTTCTTGGGGGACCGCTTGTTGTTTCATTGTTTGGAGAGAATTTGCAATTGAGTGTTGAAGTCAGTTGCCACTTTAAAAGATCCTTAGCAGATAATTCCAGATTCAGATTCATTTAATTGTCAGCACCATTTTGTTGTCTTTTCTCATTTTCATTTGATAGTATTAGTTCTTAGTATAAAAACTGATTTCCAGTTGTATTCAGGACATTTTATCTATTTTAGGAAATGCTGGTTACTATTTAACTGTTTTATTTTAGCAGGTGGTTACCCTACTAATATTTAGCACATAGATCCTGGCTTATTTTTGTGATCTGTGGTCCTGATGATACTTTAATTTTTAGAACTTTGTGATGTTGTTTTGATCCGCTTGGCAATCTTTTTTTAAATTTTTTTTAATTTTTTTATTTTATTTATTTGACAGAGAGAGAGAGAGATCACAAGTAGGCAGAGAGGCAGGCAGAGAGAGAGGAGGAAGCAGACTCCCCACTGAGCAGAGAGCCCGATTCGGGGCTCGACCCCAGGACCCTAGTATCATGACTGGAGCTGAAGGCAGAGGCTTAACCCACTGAGCCACCCAGGCGCCCCCGAGGCTCCCTTTTTTTTTTTTAATTAATTAATTTTTTAAAATAAATATATAATGTATTTTTATCCCCAGGGGTACAGGTCTGTGATTCGCCAGGTTTACACATTTCACAGCACTCATCAAAGCACATACCCTCCCCAATGTCCATATCCCCACCACTCTCTCCCGTCTCCCCTCCCGCAAGCAACCCTCAGTCTGTTTTTTGAGATTGAGTCTTTTATGGTTGTCTCCCTCCCAATCCCATCTTCTTTCATTTTTTCGTTTCCTACCCCCCAAGTCTCCCACATTGCATCTCCATTTCCTCATATCAGGGAGATCATATGATAGTTGTATTTCTTCGATTGACTTATTTTGCTAAGCATAATACCCTCTAGTTCCATCCATGTCGTCGCAAATGGCAAGATTTCATTTCTTTTGATGGCTGCATAGTATTCCATTGTGTATATATACCACATCTTCTTTATCCCTTCATCTGTTGATGGACATCTAGGTTCTTTCCATAGTTTGGCTATTGTGGACATTGCTGCTATAAACATTCACGTGAATGTAACCCCTCAGATCACTACATTTGTATCTTTACGGTAAATACCCAGTAGTGCAATTGCTGGGTCGTAAGGTAGCTCTATTTTCAGTTTTTTGAGGAACCTCCACACTGTTTTCCAGAGTGGTTGCACCAGCCTGCATTCCCACCAACAGTGTAGGAGGGTTCCCCTCTCTCCGCATCCTCGCCAGCATCTGTCATTTCTTGACTTGTTAATTTTAGTCATTCTGACTGGTGTGAGGTGGTATCTCATTGGGATTTTGATTTGTATTTCCCTGGTGCCGAGTGATGTGGAGCATTTTTTCATGTGTCTGTTTGGCCATCTGGATGTCTTTGCAGAAATGTCTGTTCATGTCCCGAGGCTCCCTTTTGATTAAGAGGAAGAGTGAGCTAGTATGGAGGTGATGAAACACTGGGTGTGCATCACTTTCTTCTGTTGGTAAGACACTCTGTTACTTCATTATTCTTCAGTCTTGGGCTCCCAAATCAGCTTATTGCTTTCTTCCCACCTTTTACAATTCTTTCCAGAATTTTCACAAGTGACTTATGTTATTTCCAGGGATTATAGTTGTTCTAAGTGGGGAGAGGTATGGAGAAATGTGTCTATACCATCTTGTCTAGCAGAAGTTTGGCAGTCACTTTTTAAGTCTTTTAGCTATTTCTTTTGACATTTATTTTCTTTTATTTAAAAAAGTGTCTATATTATTTATCAGCTGATTACTAGGTAGATGAAGATTTCGTTTTATTACAAGGGCATCATTCCACATCTCTAGTTCTTCTCTTTCTTTCTTCCTTCCTTCCTTTCTTTCTTTCTTTTTTAGAGAGCGTGCATGAGTGTGAGTGGGAAGGGAGTGGGGCAGAGGCAGGGGAAGAGAGAGAGAGAGTGAGAGAGAGAGAGAATCTTGAGCAGGCTCCATGGTTAGTGTGGAGCCTGAGGCAGGGCTTGATCTCACGATCCTGAGATAATGACCTAGCTGAAATCAAGAGTTGGACGCTTAACTAAGCCACCCAGATGCCCTCTCTTATTCTTTGTATTTATATTATAACTTCCCTTTAAATCAGAAGGAAATGTTAATACTACAGTCACAGAAATGTGGCCCATTGATGAATCAAGTACTGTACTATATTTCCTTCTTGTGCAACTTTTTCTTGTAGAGTAATAATTGTTGTATATTTTTCTTTGCCTTCTTCTTTTACCTATATGCATTTTTAAAAGCTTTATGTCTGTCACTAGTCAGGTAATATGACTTCATTCCTCCTTTTACTGTGATAGATCCTCCATTATCTTCCTAATAAAGGGTATATTAGAAGTAAGTTGAGTTCTTACATATCTGAAAAATGTTTTTATTTTATTCCCAGAGTTGATTAATGATTTGGCTGAGTATAGAGGTCTAGATTGAAAATCAGTGTTGCTCAGAATTTTCAAGGCATTGTTCTGCTGTCTTTGAATAACCATTTTGTTTTAAATGACTCAGCTAGATTAAAATATAAGTAGGGATGGCTTGGAGCTAGGGATACTGAAGACCATATATATATTTGGGAAAACCAAGTTAAAGCTTAATTCAGGCTCTTAATACATAAAACTCTGCTTCATTACATGGGTAATCAGAATAGATAATGGGTAATCTGTAGGGAGAAAAGGGTTTAAGGGTATGAAGAAATTGGGTGAGTAACTAGAGGAATTTAGGGAAGAAAGAATAGGAAGTGAGTAGTTAGGTTGTTTTCTGATATCCTGTCAGTTTGTGTCAGCTTACTCTGAAGTTCATAATCTGAGTGTTACTGCCTTTTGACACAATTTAATTTGAAATGTTTATTAGTTTCTAACTACCACCCTTATCTTTTGGGAACTCTGTGTAGCCAACAGGGGAGCACTTACTTACATTCCTTTGGAAGTAGAATTTTAATAGGTATAGTTTAAAAGTTTTTAAAAATTATCTTTTCTGATAATAAAAATAATACACATCATTGTAGAGTTTCTTAAAGAACACAGTAGAAATATCATTTATAAGTCTACAGATAATATAAATATTTTGATGTATTTCCTGCTTTTATGGATGCTTCTATCTGTTACAAAATTGATGTGCTATTTTTAAAAAAAACTAATGTCATTAGCATTGCTTGGACATGTTTTTTGAAAATCAATCTGAATATTCCATTCTGATAAAATGAGAAGCAGAACAAGTATTTTTATTCATAAATAAGATTTCCATTGGCTTCTCATGCACTTCGAGGTTTTGATTTCCATTCTTATAAAGAGTAGAACCTCTGTAGAGTAATAGAAAGTTTCTTTTAAGCAAACAAAAGCAGCACAATACAACAATGCCTATTTTAAGGGTAGGACTATGACAAATAAGTGTGATCGAAATACTCAAAATAGTGTGTCTGTTTTGCAGCATGGTGCCTGGCACTTAATTTTTTAGTTTGTAACGATCCATTAAGTGATGGAACAAGGCAAGGTAGGAGAGATTAAAATACTGAATGCAGTGTCTCATGACAGAGATCCTTTTCTTCTTATGTTTTATTCTTTATTTTTTTTTAAAGATTTTATTTTATTTATTTGATAGAGATCACAGGCAGGGTAGAGGCTTTAACCCACTGAGCCACCCAGGTGCCCCAATCCTTTTCTTCCTTCCTTCTTGGGGTTCCTGGGTGGCTCAGTGGGTTAAGTCTATGCCTTCGGCTCAGGTCATGATCCTAGGGTCCTGGGATGGAGCCCTGCTTCGGGCTCTCTGCTCAGCAGGAGTCTGTTTCCTCCTCTCTCTTTGCCTGTCTCTCTGCCTCCTTGTACTCTCTCTCTCTCTGTATCAAATAAATAAAATCTTAAAAAAAAAAAAAAAGAATTTCCTTCTTATAACCTCAAGGCATTGGAATGGAAGGCATTAGAAGTTTCTTCCTCCGACTTTTTAAACTCAACAGTCTGTGTAATTTTTTTACCCAACAGTTTATTCTTTATTTACTCTGATAAAAAATTAGAAAGCATGCACAGAGAAGTTTGTGGTTTTGAATTTGAGGTGAGAATACTTTATGTTTGGGGGCGCCTGGGTGGCTCAGTGGGTTAAGCCGCTGCCTTCGGCTCAGGCCATGATCTCAGGGTCCTGGGCTCGAGTCCCGCATCGGGCTCTCTGCTCAGCAGGGAGCCTGCTTCCCTCTCTCCCTCTCTCTCTCTCTGCCTGCCTTTCTGTCTACTTGTGGTCTCTCTCTGTCAAATAAATAAATAAAATCTTTAAAAAAAAAAAAAGAATACTTTATGTTTGTTATACATAGAAGTTGAGTTCTAGTCCATATAATAGTATAAGAATCACCTGAAAAGTTTGTTAAAATGTAGATTCTTGGGACGCCTGGGTGGCTCAGTTGGTTGGACGACTGCCTTTGGCTCAGGTCATGATCCCGGAATCCCGGGATCGAGTCCCACATCAGGCTCCCAGCTCCATGGGGAGTCTGCTTCTCCCTCTGACCTTCTCCTAGCTCATGCTCTCTCTCACTGTCTCTCTCTCAAATAAATAAATAAAATCTTAAAAAAAAAATGTAGATTCTTGAGCCTCTCCTTTCTAAAAATTTTGATTTAGGATTTGAGGACCTAGGTATATGTAAAAGTATACCTGGTGATTCTGTTATGCATGGTCCTTACATGGCATTTTTGTAAAAATTGTAAAATATACATAACATGCATTTTCCCATTTTAACCATTTTTAAGTGTACAATTCACTTACATTAAGTACATTCATTCGAATTGTTGTACAACTGTCACTGGCATCCATCTTCAGAACTATTTAATCATCCCAAACGAAAACTCTGCCAATTAAACAACAGCTCAAATTCTTGCTTTCTCCTGAGTCTGGCAACTACTGCTCTGTTTCTGACTCTGAATTTGACTAGGAAACCTTATATAAGTGGAATCATACAATGTTTGTCCTCTTGTGTCTGGCTGACTTCATTAGCATAATGTCGCCAAGGTACATCCATGTTGTAGCATGTGTCAGAATTTTTTCCCTTGTTAAAGTTGAATAACATGCCATTATATGTAAATACCACATTTTGTTTGTCCATTCGTCCATTGATGGACATTTGGGTTGTTTTATACCTTTTGGTTATTGTGAATATAGTGGTATGAACGCTGGTATACAAATATATGTTGGAGTCAATGCCTTCACTTCTTTGGAGTATATACCTAGAAGCAGAATTGCTGGATCATATAGAATTTGATGTTTAATGTTTGGAGGAACCACAGTACTTTTTTCTCAGAATAATTGCATTATTTTGCATTTCTACCAGCAATGCACAGCTTGCAGTTTTTCCGTATTCTTGCCACTACTTGTTATTTTGTATTTCTTTTAATTATTTTTTTATTTTTTCAGCATAACAGTATTCATTATTTTTGCACCACACCAAGTGCTCCATGCAATCCGTGCCCTCTACAATACCCACCACCTGGTGCTCCTAACCTCCCACCCCCCACCCCTTCAAAATTCTCAGATCGTTTTTCAGAGTCCATAGTCTCTCATGGTTCACCTCCCCTTCCAATTTCCCTCAACTCCCTTCTCCTCTCCATCTCCCCTTGTCCTCCGTGCTATTTGTTATGCTCCACAAATAAGTGAAACCATATGATAATTGACTCTCTCTGCTTGACTTATTTCACTCAGCATAATTTCTTCCAGTCCCGTCCATGTTGCTACAAAACTTGGGTATTCATCCTTTTTTCTTTTCTTTTCTTTTTTTTTTTTTTTACAGCTTTATAAACATATATTTTTATCCCCAGGGGTACAGGTCTGTGAATCACCAGGTTTACACACTTCACAGCACTCACCATAGCACATAGCCTCCCCAATAGCCATAACCCCACCCCCCTCTCCCAACCCCCTCCCCCCATCAACCCTCAGTTTGTTTTGTGAGATTAAGAGTCACTTATGGTTTGTCTCCCTCCCAATCCCATCTTGTTTCATTTACTCTTCTCCTACCCCCTCGACCCCCCATGTTGCATCTCCTCTCCCTCATATCAGGGAGATCATATGATAGTTGTCTTTCTCCGATTGACTTATTTCGCTAAGCATGATACCCTCTAGTTCCATCCACGTCGTCGCAAATGGCAAGATTTCATTTCTTTTGATGGCTGCATAGTATTCCATTGTGTATATATACCACATCTTCTTTATCCATTCGTCTGTAGATGGACATCTAGGTTCTTTCCATAGTTTGGCTATTGTAGACATTGCTGCTATAAACATTCGGGTGCACGTGCCCCTTCGGATCACTACGTTTGTATCTTTAGGGTAAATACCCAGCAGTGCAATTGCTGGGTCATAGGGTAGTTCTATTTTCAACATTTTGAGGAACCTCCATGCTGTTTTCCAGAGTGGTTGCACCAGCTTGCATTCCCACCAACAGTGTAGGAGGGTTCTCCTCTCTCCGCATCCTCGCCAGCATCTGTCATTTCTTGACTTGTTAATTTTAGTCATTCTGACTGGTGTGAGGTGGTATCTCATTGGGATTTTGATTTGTATTTCCCTGATGCCGAGTGATATGGAGCACTTTTTCATGTGTCTATTGGCCATCTGGATGTCTTCTTTGCAGAAATGTCTGTTCATGTCCTCTGCCCATTTCTTGATTGGATTATTTGTTCTTTGGGTGTTGAGTTTGCTAAGTTCTTTATAGATTTTGGACACTAGCCCTTTATCTGATATGTCATTTGCAAATATCTTCTCCCATTCTGCCAGTTGTCTTTTGGTTTTGTTCACTGTTTCCTTTGCTGTGCAAAAGCTTTTGATCTTGATAAAATCCCAATAGTTCATTTTTGCCCTTGCTTCCCTTGCCTGTGGTGATGTTCCTAGGAAGATGTTGCTGCGGCTGAGGTCGAAGAGGTTGCTGCCTGTGTTCTCCTCGAGGATTTTGATGGATTCCTTTCTCACATTGAGATCCTTCATCCATTTTGAGTCTATTTTCGTGTGTGGTGTAAGGAAATGATCCAATTTCATTTTTCTGCATGTGGCTGTCCAATTTTCCCAACACCATTTATTGAAGAGGCTGTCTTTTTTCCATTGGACATTCTTTCCTGCTTTGTCGAAGATGAGTTGACCATAGAGTTGAGGGTCCATTTCTGGGCTCTCTATTCTGTTCCATTGATCTATGTGTCTGTTTTTGTGCCAGTACCATGCTGTCTTGATGATGACAGCTTTGTAATAGAGCTTGAAGTCCGGATGGATTGTACTTTGATAGGAATTGCATTAAATGTGTAGATTGCTTTAGGTAGCATAGACATTTTCACAATATTTATTCTTCCAATCCAGGAGCATGGAACATTTTTCCATTTCTTTGTGTCTTCCTCAATTTCTTTCATGAGTACTTTATAGTTTTCTGTGAATAGATTCTTAGTCTCTTTGGTTAGGTTTATTCCTAGGTATCTTATAGTTTTGGGTGCAATTGTAAATGGGATGGACTCCTTAATTTCTCTTTCTTCTGTCTTGTTGTTGGTGTAGAGAAATGCAACTGATTTCTGTGCATTGATTTTATATCCTGACACTTTACTGAATTCCTGTACAAGTTCTAGCAGTTTTGGAGTGGCGTCTTTTGGGTTTTCCACATATAGTATCGTATCATCTGCAAAGAGTGATAGTTTGACTTCTTCTTTGCCGATTTGGATGCCTTTAATTTCCTTTTGTTGTCTGATTGCTGAGGCTAGGACTTCTAGTACTATGTTGAAGAGCAGTGGTGATAACGGACATCCCTGCCGTGTTCCTGACCTTAGCGGAAAAGCTTTCAGTTTTTCTCCATTGAGAATGATATTTGCGGTGGGTTTTTCATAGATGGCTTTGATAATATTGAGGTATGTGCCGTCTATCCCTACACTTTGAAGAGTTTTGATCAGGAAGGGATGCTGTACTTTGTCAAATGCTTTTTCAGCATCTATGGAGAGTATCATATGGTTCTTGTTCTTTCTTTTATTAATGTGTTGTATCACATTGATTGATTTGTGGATGTTGAACCAGCCTTGCAGGCCTGGAATAAATCCCACTTGGTCGTGGTGAATAATCCTTTTAATGTACTGTTGAATCCTATTGGCTAGTATTTTGGCGAGAATTTTTGCATCTGTGTTCATCAAGGATATTGGTCTGTAGTTCTCTTTTTTGTTGGGATCCTTGTCTGGTTTTGGGATCAAGGTGATGCTGGCCTCATAAAATGAGTTTGGAAGTTTTCCTTCTATTTCTATTTTTTGGAACAGTTTCAGGAGAATAGGAATTAGTTCTTCTTTAAATGTTTGGTAGAATTCTCCCGGGAAGCCGTCTGGCCCTGGGTTTTTGTTTGTTTGGAGATTTTTGATGACTGTTTCAATCTCCTTACTGGTTATGGGTCTGTTGAGGCTTTCTATTTCTTCCTGGTTCAGTTGTGGTAGTTTATATGTCTCTAGGAATGCATCCATTTCTTCCAGATTGTCAAATTTGTTGGCGTAGAGTTGCTCATAGTATGTTCTTATAATTGTCTGTATTTCTTTGGTGTTTGTTGTGATCTCTACTCTTTCATTCATGATTTTATTTATTTGGGTCCTTTCTCTTTTCTTTTTGATAAGTCTGGCCAGGGGTTTATCAATCTTATTAATTCTTTCAAAGAACCAGCTCCTAGTTTCGTTGATTTGTTCTATTGTTTTTTTGGTTTCTATTTCATTGATTGCTGCTCTAATCTTTATGATTTCTCTTCTCCTGCTGGGTTTAGGGTTTCTTTCTTGTTCTTTCTCCAGCTCCTTTAGGTGTAGGGTTAGGTTGTGTACCTGAGACCTTTCTTGTTTCTTGAGAAAGGCTTGTACCGCTATATATTTTCCTCTCAGGACTGCCTTTGTTGTGTCCCACAGATTCTGAACTGTTGTGTTTTCATTTTCATTTGTTTCCATAAATTTTTTTCAATTCTTCTTTAATTTCCTGGTTGACCCATTTATTCTTTAGAAGGATGCTGTTTAGTCTCCATGTATTTGGGTTCTTTCCAAATTTCCTCTTGTGATTGAGTTCTAGCTTTAGAGCATTGTGGTCTGAAAATATGCAGGGAATGAGCCCAATCTTTTGATACCGGTTGAGACTTGATTTAGGACCAAGAATGTGATCTATTCTGGAGAATGTTCCATGTGCACTAGAGAAGAATGTGTATTCTGTTGCTTTGGGATGAAATGTTCTGAATATATCTGTGATGTCCATCTGGTCCAGTGTGTCATTTAGGGCCTTGA
Source organism: Lutra lutra (assembly GCF_902655055.1). Classification (NCBI taxonomy): domain Eukaryota; kingdom Metazoa; phylum Chordata; class Mammalia; order Carnivora; family Mustelidae; genus Lutra; species Lutra lutra. The sequence goes on from NC_062281.1 coordinate 87,620,587, forward strand.
TTTCCTTGTTGATCTTTTGCTTGGATGATCTGTCCATTTCAGTGAGGGGAGTGTTAAAATCCCCTACTATTATTGTATTCTTGTCGATGTGTTTCTTTGATTTTATTATTAATTGGTTTATATAGTTGGCTGCTCCCACGTTAGGGGCATAGATATTTAAAATTGTTAGATCTTCTTGTTGGACAGTTCCTTTGAGTATGATATAGTGTCCTTCCTCATCTCTTATTATAGTCTTTGGCTTACAATCTAATTGATCTGCTATAAGGATTGCCACTCCTGCTTTCTTCTGATGTCCATTAGCATGGTAAATCCTTTTCCACCCCCTCACTTTAAACCTGGAGGTGTCTTCGGGTTTAAGATGAGTTTCTTGTAGGCAACATATAGATGGGTTTTGTTTTTTTATCCATTCTGATACCCTGTGTCTTTTGATTGGGGCATTTAGCCCATTAACATTCAGGGTAAGTATTGAGAGATATGAATTTAGTGCCATTGTATTGCCTGTAAGGTGACTGTTATTGTATATTGTCTCTGTTTCTTTCTGATCTACTACTTTGAGGGTCTCTCTTTGCTTAGAGGACCCCTTTCAATATTTCCTGTAGAGCTGGTTTGGTATTTGCAAATTCTTTCAGTTTTTGTTTGTCCTGGAAGCTTTTAATCTCTCCGTCTATTTTCAATGATAGCCTAGCTGGATATAGTATTCTTGGCTGCATGTTTTTCTCATTTAGTACTCTGAATATATCATGCCAGCTCTTTCTGGCCTGCCAGGTCTCTGTGGATAAGTCTGCTGCCAATCTAATATTTTTACCATTGTACGTTACAGACTTCTTTTCCCGGGCTGCTTTCAGGATCTTTTCTTTGTCACTAAGACTTGTAAATTTTACTATTAGGTGACGGGGTGTGGACCTATTCTTATTGATTTTGAGGGGGGTTCTCTGAACCTCCTGGATTTTGATGCTTGTTCCCTTTGCCATATTGGGGAAATTCTCTCCAATAATTCTCTCCAATATACCTTCTGCTCCCCTCTCTGTTTCCTCTTCTTCTGGAATCCCAATTATTCTAATGTTGTTTTGTCTTATGGTGTCACTTATCTCTCGAATTCTCCCCTCGTGGTCCAGTAGCTGTTTGTCCCTCTTTTGCTCAGCTTCTTTATTCTCTGTCATTTGGTCTTCTATATCGCTAATTCTTTCTTCTGCCTCATTTATCCTAGCAGTGAGAGCCTCCATTTTTGATTGCACCTCATTAATAGCTTTTTTGATTTCAACTTGGTTAGATTTTAGTTCTTTTATTTCTCCAGAAAGGGCTTTTATATCTCACGAGAGGGTTGCTTTAATATCTTCCATGCCTTTTTCAAGCCCTGCTAGAACCTTGAGAATCGTCATTCTGAACTCTATATCTGACATATTACCAATGTCTGTATTGATTAGGCCCCTAGCCTTTGGTACTGCCTCTTGTTCTTTTTTTTGTTGTGAATTTTTCCGCCTTGTCATTTTGTCCAGAGAAGAGTTTATGAAGGAGCAAGTAAAATACTAAAAGGGTGGCAACAACCCCAGGAAAATATGCTTTAGCCAAATCAGAAGAGATCCCAAATTGTGAGGGGGGAGAAAGGGGATAAAAAGGGGTTCAGAAAGAAAAAAAAAACTATTAAAAAAAAGAAAGCTGATAAAGAAAAAATATAAAAAGAGGAAAAAATATATATATATTAGATAAACTATTTAAAAAACGTTAAAAAAGAAAATGGTAAAAGTTAAAAAAAATTAGCAGAAGAAGAGAAAAAGAAAAAAAAATTGAAAAAGAAAAAAAAAATTAAATTAACTGCAAGGCTAAAAAATCATGGGGAGAAAGCCATGAGTTCTGTGCTTTGCTTTCTTCTCCTCTGGAATTCCGCCGGTCTCCTTGGTATTGAAACTGCACTCCTTGGTAGGTGAACTTGGTCCTGGCTGGGTTTCCCGTTGATCTTCTGGGGGAGGGGCCTGTTGTAGTGATTCTCAAGCGTCTTTGCCCCAGGCGGAGTTGCACCGCCCTTACCCGGGGCCATGCTGAGTAATCCGATCGGGTTTGCTTTCGGGAGCTTTTGTTCCCTGAGCGCTTTCCGTAGAGTTCCGGAGGACGGGAATGAAGATGGCGGCCTCCCGGTCTCCGGCCCGGTGGAGCCGAGAGCCCGGGGCCCCACTCCTCAGTGCGCCCTCAGAGAACAGCGCCGAATGACTCCCGTCACCCTGGCCTCCGGCGGAGCTCCGAGCTGACCGAGCCTGCGACCAGTTCAAGGCAACCCCGAGCTGAGAGTCACTCCTCGGCTCTGTCTCTGTAGCCGGCTTCCCCGTTCTAATACCGGTAAGCTCTGCGACACTCAGACACCCCCGATCCTTCTGCGACCCTGCGGGACTTGAGGCCGCGCTGACCCCGCCTGGGCTTCACCCCAGTTAAGCCTCTGGAGCGATGTCCCTCAGCGGAACAGACTTTTAAAAGTCCTGATTTTGCTCCGTTGCTCCGCCGCTCGCCGGGAGCCGGCCCCTCCCCCCGCGGTCTATCTTCCCGTCGCTTTGGATTCACTTTTCCGCCAGTCCTACCTTTCAGATAGTGGTTGATTTTCTGTTTCTAGAATTGCTGTTCTTCTTCTCTTCAATCTCCCGTTGGATTTGTAGGTGTTTGCAATCTTTAGATAAGCTATTTAGCTGATCTCCCGCTACCCGAAGTAGTCTCAGCCTGCTACTTCTCCGCCATCTTGACTCCTCCCCTATTTTGTATTTTTGATAGCAGCCATTCTAATGAGTATAGAGCGGTATCTCATTGTGGTTTTGATTTGCATTTCTTTAATGATTAGTAATGTTGATCACCTTTCCATGTACTTATTTGCCATGTATACCTCTTTGGAGAAATGTCTCTTCAAGTCCTTTGCCCTTCTTAAAATTGAGTTGTTGGTCTTTTTGTTGTTGAGTTGTAGGAGTTCTTTATATATTCTGGATGTTGACCCCTTATCAGATGTTGGATTGCATATTAAGAAATGCTGGCTTAATGGTTAGTGTTTAGATTGTGGAGTAATATCAGCCAATATGTGAATCCTGGCTCTACTGTTTAGTAGTTGTGTGAACATAGGCAAATTTCTTGAACTCCTGAAGCTTCTGCTTTCTCAGAGCTAGAATTTTGACTTCGACTGGATCTGGGGAGGATTAAGTGGTGTATTTTATGATTAAATAAGTGCTCAGTAAACAGTATCTATTATTTTTTCCTTTCTCATGTCTCTCTTCCAAACCAGGAATTTAACTGGGAGTTTGTAATTCCTGAAGTAAAACTGGTCCACCCATAAACTTGATATTGGTTAATTATTGGCTAGCTTTACAGACTGTGTTCAGTGTACTGACTTCAAAGTATCTCAGCTTTTAAAGAATGCAAAATAATTATTAAGTTATAGTTAGGATAGTATATTATATTATTTTCAGGTGTACAACATGATTAGCTGTTTATATTCACTGCAAAATGATTATAATAGCCTAGTTACCTTTGGTCACCATACATAGCTACAATTTTTTTTTCTTCTGATGAGATCTCAGCCATTTTAAATATTAAAGAAAGTATTAATAATAATAATATAATAAATAAAGGAGTAATTTGACTCAATACTTACCAACACTTAACTTTTCCTCAGTTGACTTATTTGTAAATTTAAATGAGCAAAACCTAATTTTAGGGGCAGTGTTGTATATACTTAGGAGTGAGAGACTTAGATTTTCTTTTTTCTTTTTTTTTTTTTATAGATTTTATTTATTTTTTTGACAGACAAAGATCACAAGTAGGCAGAGAGGCAGTCAGAGAGAGAGGAAGGGAAGCAGGCTCCCTGCTGAGCAGAGAGCCCAATGTGGGGCTCGATCCCAGGACCCCGGGATCATGACCTGAGCCAAAGGCAGAGGCTTTAACCCACTGAGCCACCCAGGCGCCCCAAGACTTAGGTTTTCTTAAAGAGTTCTACTACTATGGTTGTATGTTTTTGGAAAAGTTGCCTAAGTTGAATGGGTCTTAGGTTGCTTATCTCTAAAATGAAGATAAGTAGTTACTTACTTATTTAGTACCTGTCATATGTAGGTAAAGTTGAATGCCACCTTTGTAATTTTAGGTTTTATAGTAGCAACATTAAAGTAAAAAATATGTTCTCACTTTAACATTATAATAATATCTTACTGAATGAAATGATTAAAGTGAAATCTGGGCCTACCAAAACAGTTAATTTGTGTTTAATGGAAAAATACTTCATCCTTCCTTGATTTTTAAGTTAAAATTAGTTAAAAATAAGTAAAATTCCTCGGTTATACCAGCCGTATTTCAAGTGCTCAGAAGCCACATATATATGACTAGCAGCTACTGACTTGGACAGCACAAGTGTAGTGCTTAAAGAAGAGAGTGTAGCAAGTAACTTATACTCAAGTGGATTATGTGTCACTTAGGGGAGCATATGATAGAGATAACAGTCTCGAGGAGAAGTGGCAACTTTCTGGAGAACTGAAGGATGAGAAAAGAAGTCTTCTGTAGAAAAAGAGGAAAAGTACCCCAGGATATTACAATAGCATAGTCAAATGCCTAGAGGCATGTTTCCTCCTGAGCTATTTATAATCTTCCATTTGACTTTGAGCATAATGGGGAAGAATGAACAGAAGTTGAAAATTGTTGTGTTTTAGTAGGGCTATTTTCTAGTTGGCAAAGTACTGGGAAATATTATAGCCATAGTATTTTACTCTCTTTGCTCTAAGTAATATCTCTATATCTGCATGGAGAGTCCTATAAATAATCAAATATTGAGGAGAGCATACTGAGAAGTCATGTCAAGGGAGAGAGACATGAGCAGCAGGTTCAAGTAAAAGGACAGGAATAGAGTTGGAGCTGGCAAAAAGATTACTGAAACTTTGAGATCATGGAAGCCAAGCAGGATGGGGCTGGTTGAAAGGAATAGAGATAATTTACAAAACGAGTAGTTTAACAATGGTTTATGAAGGAGAAGAGATGTAATATTAAGGCTTTACTTGAGTTCTGGTAATTATGAATCATCTGGTTCAATAACTGAGCATTTTAGTTGATAAGAAAAGTTATCTAAAAGAGAGAGGCAAAATGGTGGAGGAGTAGGGGACCCCGTTTCAAATGGTCCCCTGAATTTAGCTGCGTATCTATCAAACACCCATGAAATCCGTCTGAGATATAAGACTATATATCTGGATCTATACAAGCAAAAAAGCAATTGCTTTTTGCAAGGTAGAACATACAGAGTTATGAATCTGCAGGGAGGTAACAAAACAGAAGGGGGAAGGAGCTTCCGTAAGCTGGCTTCTGGGAAGTGATAAAACACCAGAGTGCAAAATTGGAACCCTTAGAAATCTGCGCTAGTGAGAGATACCCTTCTCTGAGAGGGGCGTCTGGAAATGAAAAGGCAGAATTCTAGGTAGGGCATTGTGTTCTTGCGATATGAGGAGCCACAGTGTGTAAGGGGGTGCCTGAACCAGTAGACTGCCCAGGCAGTGGAGCTGGGAAGCACGTTATGGTCATTGAGCCATTGAGGGGGGTACTTTTAGCTTGGATAGCCATAAACTGCAAGCCAGGCCAGTTGGTAACTGCTCTTTTCCTGAGCAGCCTGAAAAATTCTGGAACCTGTACCTGCGACTGGGCAAAAACTCGCAGGGCAGTAGTGGCCCAGAAAGGACATTAGAGTGGCACCCAGACATGATCCAGGAGCTTCAGGTGCACCTGCAAGCCCTTGGCTGCTCACAGTTTTAGAGTGCCAAAAGACAGTGGCACTCTTGGGCCCCTGGGACTACCTCTAAGAGAGTTGCTGTGGGTGTGCACCATGTAGGGCTGCAGTTTTGGGTGGTGCATACAGAGTGGAGATTGTTGTCTGAGGGTTTATTAAAGAGAACAGACTGCAATTTTTCTGCTCTGAGCCAGATGTTTGGGTGGAGACATTTTTGCTCTGATCATCGAAAGAGAATGTGGAAAGCTTCCAGGGAACAAATGATACACAGAGGAACCAGTTTCAACTGAGCCCATCCCCATCACAGGCAGGGCAACTCTGCCTAGGCAGGATTACTTAAGAAACAGTATGGTAGGCCCGTTCCTCCAAAGACAGGTGGAAGAACAGGTGGACAGCAATTCTGTGGATCCCATAACTGTAAAATCCTAACACCAGGGGAAAATAGTATATTGAGCTCTAAATGTGGCCTCACGACTTCTTGAATTTTCAGATAAAATTCTCCATTTCCTTTTTTTTTAACTTTTTCTTATGCCTTTTCTGTTTTTTTTTTAACCTTTTCCTCGTTTCAACTAGATGTTTATTATCTCAAATTGTATTTCAGTTATTTTTTAACTTGTATTTATTCACACCTACATTTTTTTTTTAAGATTTTATTTATTTGACAGAGAGAGAAATCACAAGTAGGCAGAGAGGCAGGCAGAGAGTGGGGGAAGCAGGCTCCCCACCAAGCAGAGAGCCCGACGCGGGTCTTGATCCCAGGACCCTGAGATCACCTACATTTTTAATAGATACATACTTTTAGTCCATTTTTCCCCTCTATTTAATTTTACCTTTATGTAAGTTTTACTTTCCTTATAATTTCGGGATCTGTCCTCTCACACACAGATCAAAATAAACCCGGGAACAGTTGGGACACCCTAGTTTGTCCACACTGAGAGATTATAGTCCCTCTCCTCCTACCCCCCTTTTAAAAAATGTAAAAATTTTTTTCTTGTGTAGCTTTTTGGCTTTGTTTTTTGGTGTTGGCTTCTGACCACTCCAGATTTTGCTAGGATGCATCTTGCTTGGGTCATGGTTGATATTTTGGACTCTGTTCATTCACTCAACCATACCTAGACAGAATGACTAGGAGGAGGAACTCTCAACAAAGAGAAGAAACAGAGACAATGTCCTCTGCCACAGGACTAATGGATATGGATATAAGCAAGATGTCAGAAATAGACTTCAGGATAGCAATCGTAAAGTCAGTAGCTAAACTTGCAAAAGCATTAGTGACAATATAGAATCTATAAGAGCAGAAATGAGATCTAATCAGGCCAAACTAAAAAAATACTATGAATGAGATACAGTCTAAACTGGGTACACTAATATCCAGGGTAAACGAGGCAGAAGGGAGAATCAGTGATCTGGAAGATAAGTGGATGGAAAGGAAGAAGGTTGAGGGAACCATAGATAGCCTGTTAATAGCACATGAAAAAGAATTGGAGAGATTAATGTTGCCATGAAAAGTTCCGATGTCAGAATTATTGGGTTCCCCAAGGGGGTAGAGAGAGAGACAGGGCTAGAAAGTATATTTGAGCAAGTTGTAGCTGAGAACTGCCCTAATCTGGGGGAAGGAAACAAGCATTTTAGTCCATGAGACAGAGGAACCCTCCCAAAATCAATAAAAATGGATGAACACCCTGACATATGGTAGTGAAGCTTGCAAATTTTACAGCCACAGAAACTATCCTGAGAGTAAGTCAGGAGGTTCCTTCTATATGGAGGAAGGAACATCAGAATAGCATCAGACCTGTCCACAGAAACCTGGCAAACCAGAAAGGGCTGGCAAGACATATTCAGGGTACTAAATGAAAAGAACATGCAGCCAGGAACACTTTATCCAGCAAGGCTGTCATTCAATTTGGATGGAGAGATTAAGAACCTTCAGGGTAGGCAGAAACTAATATGTGACCACCAAGCCAGCCCTATGAGAAATATTAAGCGGGATTCTGTAAGTGAAGAGAGACCCCAAGAGTCACGTAGACCAGAAAGAAACAGAAAATCTAAGAAACAGGGATCTTACAGGCAATACAATGGCACTAAATTCATATATTTCAATAGTTTCCCTGAATGTAAATGGGCTGAACACTCCTGTGAAAAGGCACAGGTTTTCAGATTAGGTAAAAAAGCAGGACCCATCTGTATGCTGTCTACAAGAGACTAATTTTGAACATAAAGACAACTCCAAGTTGAAAGCGAGGGGATGGAGAATGATTTACCAGGCCAACAGACCTCAAAAGAAAGCTGAGGTAACAATTGTCATATCAGACAAATTAGATTTTAATCCCAAAACTGTAGTAAGAGATGCAGAGGGACACTATATCATATTTAAAAGGTCCATGCAACAAGAAGGTCTAACAAATGTAAATATCTATGCCCCCTGTATGGGAGCAGTCAATTATTTAAACCAAGTAATACCCAAAATTAAAAAAAAAAACAACACCATACATAATAATATATTAATAGTGGGAACAGTCCACTCAAAAACAATAGACAGATCATCTAAGCAGAAGATCAATGAAGAAACGAGCTTTGAATGACACATTGGACCAGATGGACTTTGTAGATACATACAGAACATTCCATCCTAAAACAACAATACTTATTCTCCTCGAGTGCACATGGAACTTTCTCTGGAATAGACCACATACTTGGTCACAAATCAGGATTCAGCTGATACCAAAAGATTGAGATTATCCTGGCATATTTTCAGACCAGAGTGCTGCGAAACTGGAACCCAACCACCAGAAGAAATTAGGAAGGAAATCAAACACTTGGAATTTAAAGAATATCCTGCTAAGGAATGATTGGGTCAAATAGGAAATTAAAGATAAACAACTCATGGAATCTAAAGAGAATGAAAACACATTGGTCCAAAACCTATGGGATACTGCAGAAGTAGCCCTAAGAGGGAGATACATAGCCATCCAAGCCTCTCTCAGAAAAGTAGAAAAATCCCAAATACACACCTTACTTACATCTAAAGGACCCGGAGAAAGAAGAGCATAGCAAAGCAGCAAGCTAAACCAAGCAGGGGAAGAGAAATAATAAAGGTTAGGGCAGAAATCAATGAAATAGAAACCAGAAAAACAGTAGAATAGATCAACAAAACTAGAAGCTGTTTCTTTGAAAGAATAAGATTGATAAACCACTGACCAGACTTGTCCAAAAGAAAAAGGAAAGGACCCAAATTAATGAAATCTTGAATGAAAGGGGAGAGATCATGACTAATACCAAGGAAATAGAAACAATTATTAGAAATTATTACCAGAACTATATGCCAACAAATTAAGCAATCCAGAAGAAATGGACACATTCCTGGAAACTTACAGACTACCAAGACTGAAACAGGAAGAAAGAGGTATCTGTGTAGACTAATATCCAGTAAGGAAATTGAAGTAGTAATCAAAAACCTGCCAAAAAATGAGAGTCCGGGGCCAGATGGCTTCACAGGGGAATACTACCAAATATTATAGAAGAAATAATACCTATTTTACCGAAGTAGTTTCAAACAATAGAAATAGAAGGAAAGAAAGCTTCCAAACTCGTTCTGTGAGGCCAGCATTACCCTGATCCCAAAGCCAGACAAAGACCCCATCAGAAAGGAGAATAACGGACCAATATCCCTGATGAACGTGGATGCCAAGATATTCACCAAGATCCTAGCCAATAGGGTCCAACAGTACATTAAAAGGATTATCCATCACGACCGGGTGGGATTTATTCCTGGGATACAAGGGTGGTTCAACATTCGCAAATTAATCAGTGTGTTAAAGCACATTAACAAAAGAGGACACAAGAACCCTATGGTCTTCCCAATTGATGTGGAGAAAGCATTTGACAGAAGAGCATCTTTTCCTAATTAAAACTCTTCAAAATATAGGGGTAGAGGGAACACACCTTGACATCATACAAGCCATCTATGAAAAGCTCAAAGTGAATATCAGTCTCAGTGGGGAGAAACTGAGATCTTTTCCCTTAAGGTCAGGAACACTACAGGGATGCCCACTCTCACCGCTGTTGTTCAACATGGTATTAGACATCAGACAATCATGATCAGTCAGACAACAGAAAGAAAAGGCATTCAAATCAGCATTAAGTCAAATTCCTTCTCCTTCCAGATGACATGATACTTTATGTGGAATCCAGAAAGACTCCACCCCCAGATTGCTAGAACTCATACAGCAAATCATCAAGGTGACAGTATACAAAAATCAATGCACAGAAATCAGTTGCATTTCTATACACTAATAATGTAAATGAAAAAAGAATTAGGGAATTGATTCCATTTATAGTAGTACCAAAAATCATAAGATGCATTTGGTGACGAATAAACCTTACCAAAGAGGTGAAAGATTTATACTGTAGAAACTACATAACACTTAAGAAAGAAAGTGAGGAAGAAGGAAAGAGAACATTCCATGCTCATGGATTGGAAGAATAGACATCGTTAAAATGTCTATGCTGCCCAGGGAAATATACACCTTTGAAGCAATCCCTATCAAAATACCGTTGACATTTCTCACTGAACTGGGAAAAACAATCCTAAAATTTATATGGAACCAGAAAAGACCCCAAATCAGCAGGGGAATGTTGAGAAAGAAAACTAAACCTGGGAGAATCACGATGCCTGACTTCAAGTTATATTACAAAGCTGTGATTATCAAGACAGTATGGTATTGGCACATAACAGGCAGATAGATTAATGGAACAGAAAAGAGAACCCAGAAATGAACACTCAACTCTATGGTCAACTAATCTTCAAGAAAGCAGGAAAGAAAAACCAATGGAAAAAAGACAATTTCTTCAATAAATGGTGCTACAAAAGTTGGACAGCCACATGCAGAAGAATGAAGCTAGACCATATTTTTGCATTATACACAAAGATAAATGCGATAATGAATGAAAGAGCTCAGTGTGAGGCAGGAATGTATCAGAATCCTAGAGGAGAACACAGGCAGTAACCTCTTTGACATCGGTTACAGCAATTTCTTTCAAGACAAATTGCTAAAGACAAGGGAAAGAGAAGCAAAAATGAACTTTTGGGACTTCATCAATATAAAAGGCTTTGCACGGCAAAGTAAACAGTCAGCAAAACTAAGAGGCTACTCATGGACTGGGAGATGATATTTTCAAACAACATTATGGATAAAGGGTTGGTACCCAAGATCTATAGAGAACTTCTCAAATTCCACACCCAAAAAAGAAATAATCCAGTCACAAAATGGGTAGAAGACATGAGCAGACACTTCTCCAAAGAAGACATACAGATGGCCAGCAGACACATGAGAAAATGTTCAACATCACTAGCCATCAGGAAAATACAAATCAAAACCACAATTAGACACCACCTTACAGCAGTTAGAATGGCAAAAATTAACAAGACAGGAAAGAACAAATGTTGGTGAAGGTGTGCAGAAAGGGGAACCCTCTTACGCCTATGGTGGAAATGCAAGCTGGTACAGCCACTCTGGAAAACAGTACAGAGGTTCCTCAAGACGTTAAAAATAGAGTTACCCTATGACCCAACAGTTGCACTACTAGGTATTTGTAGAGATGTAGTGAAAATAAGGAGCACATGCACCCCAATACTCATATTATCAATGTCCACAATAGCCAAACTGTGGAAGGAATCAAGATGTCCTCTAGCGGGTGAATGGATAAAGAAGATGTGGTTCATATACGCAATGAAATGTTGCTCAACCATCAGAAAGGATGAGTATCTACCACTTGCCTTGGCACAGATGGAACTAAGTGAAGTAAGTTAAACAGAGAAAGATAAATATATGGCTTCACTCATATGTGGAACATAAGGAATAGTGTGGAGGACCATAGGGGAAGGGAGGGAAAACTAAATGGGAAGAAATCACAGAGGGAGACAAACCATGAGAGACTCTGGACTCGGAAATAAACTGAGGGTTAGGGAGGGGAAGAGGTGGGTGGATGGGGTAACTGGGTGATGGGTATTAAGGAGGACATGTGTTGTGATGATCAATGAGCGTCATGTGCAACTAATGAATTGTTGAACATTACATGAGAAATTAACGATGTACTGTATGTTGGCTAACTGAACAGAATAAAAAAAGAAAGAAAACAATAAAAAGAATTCTAAACTTAAAAAAAAAAAGTCACCTAAACAGTTATTTCCCAGTTTCAGTGAGAAAGGAATTATGTGTTGATTCCCACCTGAACAGAAGCATATGCCATGAAATTTCTGAGCCAGTTTCCCCATTCAAATGATGGTTTATCACATTCTTTCAATTTTAATATTTCCTCAATATCAAACACCTTGGGGTGCTTGGGTGGCTCAGTCAGTTAAGCATTTGCCTTTGTATCAGTTCATGATCCATGTCTCTGCTCAGCAAGGAGTCTGCTTCTCCCTCTCTGACTCTCTGTGCTCTCTCTCCCTCTGTCCCTCACTCTCTCAAGTAAATAAGTAGAATCTTGTAAAAAAAAAAATCTAACATTTCATATATTTTTTCAAATGGAGCTTAAGTTCACATAGCATAAAATTAACCATTTTAAAGTGTAGAATTCAATGGCATTTACTACATTTACAGCATTGTGCACCTATCACCTTTATCTAGTTCTAAAACTTTTTTTATCACCCCCCAAATAAGCCCCTTAGTTACATAGACACTAACTCTGCCTCCCTTGTCCCAATCACTGGCAACCACTGAGTACCTATCTGTCTCTATTTTTACCTGTTCTGGATAGTTCATGTAAATAGGATGGTACAGTATATGTGGCTTTTTAACTTTCACCTAATGTAATGTTTTCAAGCATGTATCAGTACCTTTGACTCTTGAACAGTGGGGGTGGTTGGGGTGCTAACCCCCTTCCCTTCTTAGTTGAAAATTTGAGTTTAGCTTTTGACTCCCCAGAAATTTAACTTCTAGTAACAACTGTTGACTGGAAGAAGACCTTACTGATAATATAAGCTATAGAAACACATTTTGTATACTGTATTCTTATAATATTAGCTAATTTGTAAAAATGTTCTATAGTATTCTTAGGCTATGTGTTTCCTCTGTGAGTTTGTTTAAAAAAAAAAAAAAATCTCCAAAATTTTTTTCCAGGACACTTGATTGAAAAAAATTTGTGTGTAAGTAGAACTGTGGTGTTCAAACCCATGTTGTTTAAAGGTCAACTGTATTTCATTTACCCAATTGTATGTTTATGCCTGAAAGTTTCTGATAGTCAAGTCCATTGTGTAGGTTGAGGGGTTTGCCCACACCAACAAGCAATAATCTGACACCCACTGAATGTTCTACAGTTCAACTTAATTCTGGCGCACGTGTACCCAGAGATCACATCAGATTCTATAGGTTGAGGGCCAAGTGCTGTAAGACTGCCTTCTGCTTTCAGATGTCAGTCACAAGCCCAGGCAGTTACCTGTGCATCTGTTATCGATCCGTTACGGCCACTAACTCAGGAAATGAGTAGGTAAGCCCTAGTGTGCTGCTGTGGCCAGTTGCTCCATCTTGTGGAATCCCTGAGGGGCTGGACAAATCGAAAGCATAGCTTCTGGTTGAGTTTGCCAACACCGTTGCTCTGAACAAGCTTAAGGAAGGAGGGTCTAGAAAAGAGAAAGGGAGACACTTATTTAAGGTATTGGCAGGCTTAATCCTTAACAGCCAGCATCTCCAGTGGCAAGATGGATACCTAGGGATATCCATCTCCAGGGAGAGGTTCAGAGGGTTTAAGTGCAAGATAGCAGGCAGAGTGTCTGATCACGGATAGGGGTTGATATGTGTTCATCTCGGGGTCATGGGTAGGGAAAGGGATATGTGGGATGTGGTCTTTTAGGCATTCTGTTGCTGTCAGGGCTTTTCTGGCCTGGCAGGTGGAATGTTCTGGTTATTGCAAAATGTTTTTGTCGATGCCTCAAGGAAGTGTGACAAAGAGGCATCACAGTGGATTTCAGTTAGAGCATAAGTTAAGTAGTCTTGTCTATTTGTGGTTTTAACTGTTGGAATCTGTAGTTGAGCTAGAGAGCTTGCTGACACTTCTGACCAACTGGCTATAGATCACAGGTTCTCACAACCCCCTCTTTAAGTTTGATTAATTTGCTAGAGAGGTTTAGAGAACTGAAGAAACCCATTTACTCACTAGATTACTGATTTATTACCAAGGATATTAAAGGATAGAATCAGCAGCAGACAGGTGAGTTCCCAAACAAAGGAGCTTCTGTCCACATGAAGTTTGGGACTCCCTGCATGGTGGCACATGGAAGTGTTCTCGTTCACCAACCTGAAAGCTCTTCACACACCCTCCTTTGGGTTTTTATGGTCTTCATTACGTAGACATGATTGATTGAACCTCCAATCCCTTGCCCCTTTCTAGAAATCTGGGACTGGGACTGAAAGTTCTAACTCCTTAATCATGGTTGGTTCCCTTGGCGACTAGTCCACCATCCTTAGGACTGTTCCAAAAGTCACCTCATTAACATGAATCCAGTTGTAGTGGAAAGGGTCTTGATAGGAATAACAAGATACCCATTTCACCTCATGGCTCTGAAGGGTTTTTAGGAACTGAGGACAAGAGACCAAATAATGTGATGAAAGATGGGTCCTTGCTCTTATTGTTCAGGAAATTCCAAGGTGTTTAGGAGCCTGAGCCAGGAGCTGTGGACAAAGTCCAAATATGTATGAGAAATATATTTTGATTATGTAAATGACCAAACATAGATTTATTATAAATAATGGTATTATAGTACCACATTTTGTTTTTTCATATGTTGATGGACATTTGGGTTTCTACCTTTTGGCTATTTTGAATAGTACTGCAGTATACCTTCACATATAAGTTTTATTTGAATGCGTATTTTCAATTCTTTTGGCTAGGGATGGAATTGCTGGGTCACATGGTAATACTGTGTTTAGCTTTCAAGGAACCATTACATTTTTTCTGCAGCAGCTTCACCATTAATTCCCACCAGCAGTGCATGAGTGTTTCATTTGTTCTACATTCTTACCAACACTTGTTATTTTCTGTATTTTTTTTTAGAGTTGTGGTAAAATATACACGATAACCAAGTTACCATTTTAACTATTTTTAAATGCACAATTCAATAGCGTTATATATTCATTGTGTTTTATTTGCAGCAATCTCTTATTATCCACTTCTGGACTTTTTCATCACCCTAAATAAAATCTCTGTATCCATTAAATAATAATTTCCCTATTGCCCCTCCAATAAGCCCCTTGGTAACCTTGGTAACAGAAAGTAGTTTCTGTTACTATGAATTTGCCTATTCTGTGTACCTCATGTAAGTGGAATCATTCAGTACTTGGCCTTTTGTGTCTGGCTTATTTTACTGAGCATAAGATTTTCAGGATTTATTCATGTTGTAGCATGTGTGTTAGAGGAGGTCATCAAGAGGACATGACCACTGGTTGATCTGCAAGCTGAACTCAGGCAATGGGACGCTTCTTAACACCCTTCTCTGTCCTTGGAATGTATGTTACCCATTCCCATACAGGGATATGTTTCAGGGACACAGCCTTGAGAGAGTAATGTTTTATTTATACTGTATGGATGTGTATATATGACTGAACTGCTTTAAGACCTCTACATAAACTCTTAAAGATTCTGGCAGGTGGATGCAGAGATATGCTTGTGTTGTGGCCCCCTAAGACTAGCTTTGTTTTTAAGTTCCTTTATTAAAACTAACACCTGCTACCCTGGAGTGGTCTGCCTCTTTCTTCATTCTTTCCCTGCTCTCCTTGTCTGGGCATGGGTTTTAACTTTCAACTAGGAACTCCCGAAGTTGCTAACCAGCAATTGACGAGCCAGCTAGGAGACCAAAGAAATGGGTCTTAGGAGAGAGGCATTCATGGGAGAAATCCTGGGTTGGCCATCATCCTCTGTGTGGGGAGGAGTGGTGGTCTGTATGTTAGATGCTTGTGGACTACTGTATGAGTTCAGGGATGCGCTGAGAACTCTGGCTGGTTTCATGTGTGTGTTTGAGTAACTGCTTATAGCATACCTGGACAAAGAAGGGACAGGAATGGTTACTGCAGTGGGCTGGCCTCTCCTGTGGGCAGTTCGGCTAGCCAGCATTATCCATCTAGAGGCTGAAGTTCAAGTTGGAAATTTGGAAGAAGAGCTGAGGTTAGAGAAGGATCACAGGTCCTTTGCGGCTGACAAATGGTGGGAAAGCAGGATAATAAGTCGGAGACCTTAATTGTGCTACTTTGCAAAGCTAGGAGGACATATCCTGAGGATAGGGTGTGGGCTAAAATTGCCTGTGGGATGAGGGCCACTGGAGGAGGTTGGAGGTTCCATATTGAGCTCGCTATTTGCTGGTTCCCCAGAATAAATAAAAGGTGACAGCTGTGGTTGATAATATGAGTCAAATGTACTTTTAATATATGCCAACCCTCAGAAGTTCTGGTCTCCTTAGTGTTATCAATGGTTACAGAGGACAAATAGTTATGGAAAGGAAAGTACCTTTGATACTGCAAATAGGGCATAATCCCCCATGAGAATGTGAGGTGTTTATCTCTCCAACACGAAAGTGTATCGTAAAACAGTATAAATTGGTATGTATGGCAGTGCATAAGGAAGTAGGAGAAAGTATCTGAGAACTGTACTAAGTGGGTATTGTACATCCTGCTTATAGTGTTCAAGAGCTCTGTCTTATCCAGCGGTGTGAAGTAATTTTCTCTCACTTAGGGGTGCAGAGTAACTTACCCAGATGGTACATTCTGTTTTCTATGAGTATGATCATTTGGGTGTTGTCTTTTGTTCTCTTCATTTGCCTGGAGGACATGATAGCACCCAGAACCTCTTACTAAATTTACCCAGCAAGCCTGTGGTTATAGGAGACAAAGCCTATCCTTCCCAAACACTGAAATGTCTCTAATTAGAAAAGCTGTCCTCCAAAATAGGATGGCATTTGGTGTTATTAACACTTTGCAAGGAGGCACTTTATGCCATTATCCAAGCAGAAAAATCAGTGTTCATGCCTAAAGAGTCTGCTAATGCATCTTTATTAAAGCACATGCAGACATAAGTAAACACTGTGCATCATCAGACCTCATCCTAGGGGACTTCCTTAAGTCAGTGGTTTGGACTGTGTGGGGCTTTTGATGGAAATATTGTACTTATTTTGGGAATCTTTATCTTAATCTGTAATGTTGCTGTGGTATCTGCCTCCAGTGCAGCCAGGTAGCCATCTCCCTGCTAGTGAAATCCCTTGTTGACCATTCAGGGCACATTGGAAAAGAGGGGGAAATGTAAGATTGTAAGAGCTGTTCATGAGGGGTGGAATGTTAGAGTAGGATCATTGAGGAGATATGGCATTGATTGACCTGTGATCTGGACTTGGGCAGTTGGAGTCTCCTTATCAATTTTCACTTGGAATGTATGTTCTGCCCACTGTTTTCATATGGGGAGCCTCTTCAGGTCTGTAGCCTTGCGTAAGTAAAGCACTATTGAGACCGTGTGGGCAACTCAACCCTGTTATATGACTCAACCCTCTAAATAAACTTACAAGATTTTGGTAGGTGGAGGCAGAGATCTGTTCATCTTGTGGTCACCCAAAAGAAACACTGTATGTAAGTCACTCTACTTGTTAAAACTATCACTTAACCAATCTGAAGTGGTATGCTTATTTCTCCCTGTATGGGGGCCAGTTTCAAATTCCATTCAGAGAACTCCTGAGGTTGCTAACCAACAATGTGTCAGAATTTCATTTCATTGTGAAGCTGACTAACATTGCAGTATATGTATATGCTATAGTTTGTTGATGCATTCACTCATCCATGGACATCTGAGTTGTTTTCCACCTTTTAGCTAATTGTGAATAAAGCTGTTAAGAACATTGGTATACAAATATCTGAGTCTCCACTTTTTATTTGGGATAGAAGCGGAATTACTCAGAAGTAGAATTTCTGGATCCTTTGGTGGCTCTGTTTCATTTTTTGAGGCGGCCCCCCCCCCGCCTTGGTTTCCACAGCTACTGCATCATGTTGTATTTTCTTCAGCAATGCACAAGGGTTCTATTTTAAAAATATCTTTAATATTTTTTTGATAGTAGATATCCTAATGGGTGTGAGTGAATATCTCTTATTATAATTCTGATTTCTATTTCCCAAGTGATTAATGATGTTGAGCATGTTTTCATATGATTGTTGGTGTGCTTTATGAGGAATGTCCATCAATTTTTAACGTATTGATAAATTGAGTTGTTGAGTTATAGGAGCTGTTAATATATTCTAGATACTGGACCCTTATTGGATATATGATTTTCCAGTATTTTCTCCCATTATTTGGATTTTCTTTTTACTTTCTTTGAAACTCTTAAGTTTTACATTTTGATGAAATTTATCTGTTTTTTGTCACTTGTCCTTTTGTATCATATCTGTGAAACCATTGTCCAACTCAAGGCTAAAGATTTAATTCTGCTTCCTTCTATGAGTTGTCGAGTTTTAGCTACTACAAGTTAATTTGCTCCATTTTGAGTTAATTTTGCTCCATTTTGAGTTAATTTTTGTATATGTTGTGAGTGTAGGGGTATAGGGTTCAGCTTTATCCTTTTGCTTGTGGTATCCAGTTGTTCCAGCATCATTGTTGAAGTGACTGTATTTCCTACATTGAGGAAAGTCATCTTTTGACCTACCTGGAGTCATTTGACCATAGATTTATGTTTCTGGCGGGACTGTGAATTCTGTTCTATTGAATGGGTCTTAATGACAGCATCACATTCCTTTGATTAATGTAGCTTTGTAGTAAGTTTTGAATTTAGAATATGAATTCTTCAAATTTACTCTTCTTTTCAGGATTGACTTTGATGTGCAGGGATCCATAAACTTCATATGAATTTCAGGATTACCTTTTCCATTTCTGCAAAAAAAGCCCAGTTATGGGATTTTGATAGGGACTTGATAGGGATTAAATGAAATCTGTAGATAGCTTCGAGTTGTATTGCAATCTTAACAAACTCGAGCCCTCCCCTCCTTGAACATAGGATGTCCTTCCATTTATTCTTCATGTTAGCAGTGAGTTTTCATTTTCTATGGGTGTTTGACTTCCTTGGTAAAATGTATACCTAAATATCTTACTCTTTTGATGTTAGTTATTATATATGGAATTGTTTTCTTAATTTCCTTTTTGGATATTTCATTGCTGGTGTGCAGAAATACAACTGATTTTTATATCTTTTTCTTGTATTTTGCAACTTTGCTGAATTTACTAGCTCTAATAGTTTGTGGGGGGGGAGGTTCATTAGAGTTTTCGATATGTAAGATCCTGTTGTCGTGCATTAGTAGATAATATTCTTTTTGTATTTTCATGCCTTTTATTTCTTTTTGTTGCCTAATTGCTCTAGATAGAATATCTAGTACAATGTTTGATACAACTAGTGGAAGCAGGCATCCTTCTTTTTTTTCTGATCTTAGGGGAAAACTTTCAGTCTTTCACCTTTAAGTATGATGTTAGCTGTGCTCCCGCCCTGTAGAATCCCTTTGCGATGTTAATGAAGTTCACTTATATTCCTAGTCTTGAGTGTTTTATCGTGAAAAGGGGTTGGGTTTTTTGGTAAAGTTTTATTTTAATTCCAGTAAGTTAAAATACAGTATAATATTAGTTTCAGGTGTACAGTTTAGTAATTCAACATTCCATACGTCACCATACGTAACGAGTGCTCATCGCAAATGCACTCGTTAATTCCCATCACCGATTTAACCTGTCTCACCACCTACCTCCATTCTGGTGACAATCAAGTTGTTCTTGTTTTTTCTTTTTCTTCTTTAATAACATACAATATATATTTGTTTTAGGGGTACAGGTCTATGATTCCAAATACCGAAACCAGTCTAGCAGTTGCCTCTACATGAGTGAGGCCTCTCCCAGGGATTGCTGAGCATTCTCTTGAGGTTCATCTTCTGTTTGCAGTAGGGACACATCTGTTTCCTTCCTACAGTGCACCAGCCAAGGATGCAGAACTCAAGGAATACGTAATTGCAAGACAACTTATATATGCTGTGTATGTTCTTGATGATGCCCTCTTCACTGACATCTCCAAAGATCTGCTGCCCACACATGGCACACACACTGTCTGAGAGATGTTTGGTAGGCATGCCTGACATTGTAGAACCCTATGGTAGATGCCATGTAGTCTGCACACATTTCTACAAAGTCTTGTTCAAGAACAACATAGTAGAGGCCATAGAAGACAAGAGAAGTAACAAAGTCCATGGCATCTTCTGGTTTGATCTTGAATAACAGAGACCAAAAGGGGTAAACATGACAGCCACGTAGCCAACAATGCCAGTGGCATTGCTTATTTTATAGATAAACAAGAACTACTTACTTATAAACCAACCTTGGGGTGTCTGTACTGTTGGTGAAGATAGCAGTGGTAGAAGTGGAGGTTGGAGAAGGTACTGTTAGAGAATGGGAGCTGGATGAGGTTGATATGTCAGACCTCTTCCGAGAGGAGCAGTGGAGGGTTGAGCACATGTGCATGCATTACCAAGCACTATAGCCATGAAGCCATGCACATTGAAATGGTCCTCATTCTTCCGGCTACTTTGGTGATGGCTCAGCTGTTCCTGGTGCAGGGGAAACAGAGGGAATCCCACTCCTACGATATGGTGACCCTGTTTCGGGTATGGGTTTTTCCCCTCTATTTCACAGGGAAGCTGCACTGGTGGAGGTTCCTAGTGATCTGGATCTTGTTCTCTGCCGACACAGCTTTTTTTTTTTTTTTTTTAATTTTATTTTTTATAAACGTATATTTTTATCCCCAGGGGTACAGGTCTGTGAATCGCCAGGTTTACACACTTCACAGCACTCACCATAGCACATACCCTCCCCAATATCCATAACCCCACCCCCCCTCTCCCAACCCCCCTCCCCCCATCAACCCTCAGTTTGTTTTGTGAGATTAAGAGTCACTTATGGTTTGTCTCCCTCCCAATCCCATCTTTTTTTTTTTTTTTAAGATTTTATTTATTTATTTGACAGAGAGAAATCACAAGTAGGCAGAGAGGCACGCAGAGAGAGAGAGGAAAGCAGGCTCCCCACTGAGCAGAGAGCCCGACGTGGGACTCGATCCCAGGACCCTGAGATCATGACCTGAGCCGAAGGCAGCGGCTTAACCCACTGAGCCACCCAGGCGCCCCTCCCAATCCCATCTTGTTACATTTATTCTTCTCCTACCCCCTTAGCCCCCCATGTTGCATCTCCTCTCCCTCATATCAGGGAGATCATATGATAGTTGTCTTTCTCCGATTGACTTATTTCTCTAAGCATGATACCCTCTAGTTCCATCCACGTCCCGACACAGCTTTTATCACCCTCTGAGCTATCTGAAAACCACTAATACAGATAATTCCAAGTTTGGTCTCCTATGTTTTCTTGTTATGAACTTGCACTTTTTATTTTCAGCCTACAAAAGTCCCTTTAACATTTCTTGTAATGCTGTTTTAGATGAACTCATAGGTTTTCTTTTTCCAGAAAACTCTTTCTTTTTCCTTCAATTCGGAATGATGATTTTGCTGGGTGTATTTTGGATGAAAGTTTATTTCCTTTCAACACTTTGAATATATTGTGCCACTCCATTCTGCCTGAAAAGCTTCTGCTGAAAATCTTCTGTAGCCTTTTTAAAAAATACTTGTTATAGTTTTTAATTGCTGCTTTTGAGATTCTCTCCTTGTCTTTACCTTTTGACATTTTAATTAGGAAGTGTCTTCCTGTGAGTCTCCGGGTTCCTCTTAATTGGAACTTTCTGGAATAGGATGTCTGTTTCCTTCTCTGAGTTACAGAAATTTCCAGCCATTTCATTCATTTCCTCATAAATTTTCTACCCCTTTCTCTCTCCATCTTCTGTAACAGACATAGTATGAATGTTAAGTCTGTTTGATGTTTCCCCTTAGTCCCTTAGGCTACCTTTGGTTTTTTGTGTGGTTTTTGTTTTTGTTTTTGTTTTTTTTCCATTCTTTTTTTTTGCTGCTCTGATTGGGTGATCTCCAGTGCCCTCTCCAGTGCCCTGTTTTGAGTTCACTGATGATTCTGCTTCATCCAGTCTGCTTTTGAACCCCTTTAGTGTATTTTTTGGTTCAATTATTGCTTTCTTCAGCTCTATGACTTCCATTTGGTGCTTTCCTATATTTTCTAAAACTCTTTTTTTTTATCTATTCTTCTTCTGAATTCAGAAAGCATCTTTATGATCATTACTTTGAATTTTTCGTCATGCAAATTATGTACATCTTTGTTTCATTAAGGGTTTTTTTTTTTTTGGTGGGGGGAGTTTTAGTTTTTTTTAATTTGGAACACATTCCTGTTTCTTCATTTTGCTTGACTCTTTGTGTTTGTTTCTATGTATTAAATGAAGCTGTCACCTCTTCCAGTCTTGGAGGAATGTGTCTTGTAGGAAATGAACCTTGACATTCAACCTCTCCCTAGTTCTTGGTTGTCTCTTGGTCCTTTATGATTTTCCAAGCAGCCTAATTTATTTTTAATAGATCCCAGTCATTGAGAGTGTGCCCAAAGGGCATGTATCAGTGTCCCAGAGGGGAATATCTCAGCTAACACCTAAACCCAGCAGATTGGAATATATATATACATATATACGTATATATGTATTTTAAAAGCTGCTGTCTAAAGATCTATACACACACACACACACACACACACACACACACGCACGCACACACACACATAGTTTTGTGGGACCACAAGCTTAAGGCTTGCTGGCTACCAAAGCATGAGATCTGGAGTTGTGCTCTGACCAACAGTTTCAAAAATCAGTACTCTAGGCTTGTGTATAAGCTTCTTTCTGGGACATACTGACAAAATACAGTGAGGGAGCAGAAGGGCACAATGATGGTGTCTCTCTACCTATGTTCTGTGTGAGTACCTCCATAGTCTCTAAGATGTGTGCCGAACCTGAAACCTATTCATCAATCTGAGGCAACAGGAAAAACCGGAGAGCACCACAAAGGGCCACTGACTGGTGAATGAACAAAAGGTGGCCCATCTGTACCATGGAATTCTACTCAGCAACAACAGGAGAGAAATCTGATTGAAGCTACAGCATGGAGGACCTTGAAAAGCATGCTGAGTGAAAGAAGCCAGTCACCAAGGACTACATACTGTCTCATTTGATTTATGTACAATCTCCAGAAAGAAGCTATGTATAGAGACAGAAAGCAGATCAGCATTGTTTGGGGCTGGAGGAGGGAGCGAAAATTGTCTGCAGAGGGCCTGGAGGAGGTGTGGGGAGGTGAAGGAAGCCTCTAAAACAAACTCGGGTCCTAGCTGAACAACTCTGTCATTGTAGGATACTTTTATAATGGGTGAAATACTTGTATGTAATTTTCACTTAAAGGAAAAAAAAAAGAGAAAGAAAGAAGGCGACAGTCTTCCATTAGTGGATTCTGGGGTCCCCAGGCAAACCCTGCCTGGTGAGGTGCCACATCCTGGAGTCCCAGCAGGTGGTGAGTTAGAGCCTGGTTTCTGACCTCCCAGCTGGACTCAGGGATTCAGGGCCTGTGCCTTAGGCCTCTGGCCCTGGCAGTTCCCCTGGACTCCACAAGGGGGCAGACGACTTAAGGGAGGAGACCTCCAAGTGGCACAAGACAAGGGTGTTGCAGGCAAAGACAGGGGGAACTAGCTGCTTGGAGATATGGGGAGAAAATGAGGGCTGCAGAGCACATGAGAGCAGCTGGCAATATCTGGATGGGTTTTGTTGTTGTTGTTGTTGTTGTTTTTAAGGATTTTAAAGGGAAGAGTCAGGGCCATTCTGTTACTTGAACTCAGTCCAGAGAAGCCAGAGCTTTCACTGAGGCCACGTTCTACTTCCTGCCCTGGCTTCTAAGATCTCTGGGCCTCAGTTTCCTCATGTGTAAGGTAAGATTGGTATTCACATTCTCCCAATTCCCTTCCCGCTCAGTTTCTGTGAGTGCATGAGGATCTGAGGTGCCCGTTAAGTAGCTCTGGGGACTGCAGCTGAGATCTGACTTGGGCCCTTCTCTGTGTGTCCCCTGCGGGAGGCTGAGCTGAACCTAGACTGAAAACCGAGTATGGAGGGAGCAGATGGAAGATAGAACATCAGCAGGCTTGGGGGATGAGAATAACCCAAAGAAGGATAAGGCAATGGTGGGGCAAGAGGTTGCCAATGGAGGTAAGAACAAGGACAAGCCAAGTTCAGAAAAGTCAGGGGAAACTGAGGAATGCATACAGCAGCAGCCATCTCTGCAAGGACTAGCCTGACCTGACCAGTGAGGACTAGGGAGTAACTTAGTCCACAATGAATCTGTGCACTGCTAAGGAGCCCCATATGATGGATAAGAATTTGATTGTACTGCTGGGAAGCACCAGTTCCAGGAGAAGGATGTGACCACAAGGCTCTGCCAGAGAACCCCAGCTTCGACCTTGGAGCTGCCCTCACGGTGGCTGTTTTCAAAGTAACTGTGGGCTTAGGGGGATCAAGGATGTTTGGATAAGGGTTGGAGATGTCTATTCTTACTGCAGTGAGTTCTACCCTAAGGTCAGGAAGGGCCAGGGTAGGGGACCCTTCCATCTGAAGCCAAATGATATTAATAAATTCTTTTTTTCATTTTTTTAAATTTTAAATGGTTTATTTGCCTAATATTTAAATTCATAACTAACCATCAATTGGGGAGATTAACACCTATTTCCCAACTCCCCTTCAATGCCATAATGGGTAGATACACAAACATTAACCCTCGGGCACTGCGTGTAAGGCAGAAACATCTAGAAAGACCTTCATTTGAAGGAAAAAAACTCTCCATCTCATGGAGTTGAGCCTGCCTCTCAGTGCATTGCTTGGCTTTTTGCTTTAAGGCCTCCACTTCTCCCTTGAGGATGTAACACTTCTTCTTTACCTGGAGTATTTCTGCCAAGGACTCCACATAATTCAAGGCCTAGTTCTCCTGCACAACTTTCTCCCTTTGCCGCTCATTTCCTGCCATGGATTCGAAAACAAAGTGTTCAAGCCCCTGGCCTATTTCATCTCCCAGGGCATGCTGTATTTCTTTTTTCCTCAGGAGGAGACCTCCGCACAAAATAAATAATGCAGAGAGAGCAGACCACAAGGACCTCAGGCTGAAAGACATTGAAAGTGAGAAGAGACTGAAATGCTCACTTCTCTGCAGAGGTGAAAAGCATGCAGTCATAGATTTTTGGCTCAAGATTGTGTCCCAGTGGCATCTTAGTCCTGTGCTCTCCTGGGATGGAAGACTTGTGGTTTGGAAGCTCCCAGGTCTCCATGGCTTCATTGGACAAATCGGTGCAATGTTGAGTAGGATTGGAGGTCTTGTAATGTGACAACAGCTGGAATGCCCTGTGTTTGAATGCCCTGTACTCTGGGGAGAAGGGAGGATCTGTGTCCAAGCAAACATGCTGAACTCACTGTCCAGGGGCCTTCTTGGCCTAGTGCAGAGCTGCTTTGTTGGTCTCCAGGTCCAAGGGCACCTGGCATACTGACTGTCAACCTTCCTGCTTAGCCCATTAGACAACACAGTTGTTCTCCAGGTCCAAGGACACATGGGAAGCCTGTTTCCAAGGTGGTCACTCAAGCAGAGAGCTGAGTTGCCGGTCTCTGGGTCCAAAGGCACATGGTGAGCCTCCTGTCTATGTATCTGCTTGTCCTAACCCAGATCTCATTTCTTGGGTTCATGGTCCAAGGGCATATGTTTAGCCCACTATCACGGTACCTGCTTAAGCCACCAGACAGCTCAGTTTTTGGTCTCCAGGTCCAAGGGTACTTGGTGAGCTTTTTATCAAGGTACACCCTTGGCCAGGCAAAGAGCTGAGTTGTTGGTCTCAAGGTCCTAGGGCACATGGTAAGCCACATGTCTAGGTGTCTGCTTGGCTTAGCCCAGAGCTCCTTGGTTGGTCTCCAGGTCAATGGGCACATGGTGACCAAGCTGTCCAGGTGCCAGCTTGGCCTAGTAGAGACCTGATTTTGTGGTTTCCAGGTCCACGGGCCCATGGTGAGGCAGCTGTGAAGTCACCTGCTTGGCTTATCACAGAGCTGCGTTTTTGGTCTCCAGGTCCAAGGGCCTGGTTAGCCCCGTCAACATGCCTGCTTTGCCCATCAGACAGCTCAGTTGTTGGTGTCCAGGTCCAAGAGCACATGGTAGAACTGCTGTCCAGGTGCCTGCTTGGTATAATAGAGAACAGATTGGTTAGTTTCCAGGGACCTGGCTCTCCAAGTGCCTGCTCGGCCTCGCAGACATCTCAATTGTTGGTCTCCTGGTCCAAGGGCACATGGTGAGTGGGCTTTCCAGGTACCTGCTTGGCCTAGTGGAGAGCTGAGGTTTTGTACACTGGGTACAAAGGCCCATGGTAATGCTTCTGTTGAGCTGATTCATTTTCCTGGTCAGAGCTGGGATGCAGGACTCATGGTTTCTTGGCACGTGGCAAGCCCATTCTCTGAGGTTACAGGTCTTGTGCTGCATTGGGCTGGCCAACTTGAGGTATAGAGGCTCCTTGTACACACAGTGTCTATGTGACTCATCTGCCTAGTGTGAAATGGGATCAGAAGCCTCCCAGTCTTTGGGTTCCTGGCAGGTACTCTGTTCTGAGGTCTGAATTTCTCTTTGTTAGGCTTTGTTTGAGGATTGATGGTCTGTGGGCTCTGGGTGAGCCAGGTTTCTGGGGAATTATTTTGTCCGCTGCTGAGCTGTTTCAGGCAGTCCATGAACTGAGGGCCAGTGTTCTGCTGACTAACACTGCATACAGAGATGTGGTGATTCCTTTTCCCAGTACCTACTTGTTTCATAAAATCCCTCTGCCTGGTGTCTCCAGACATTCCACACATTGTGCACATCTGGGTCAGCTGTATGTTCAGAGCATTCATGTGCTCTGTGCTGAGCCAGGTTGGAGGGCTCCAGAGTAGTAGTGTGCCCAGTGATCCCTCAGGACGTGGACTCAGCTTTCCTGTAATGAAGGCACCTGTGACCCCAGAGGTGGAGCCCAGCTGGCTGAGAATCCATGGAACTCTGGTAGCCAGTGTCCCACTCCCACGTACCAAATGAGAATGTCTCCCTGAGGACCTGGGCCAGCCTCCTAGTGTGAAATGGGTCTAGGAGTCACCATGTATGGGTTCAAGGACTCTCCAGACCACAGAGGGGCACAAACGTAGGTGCCAACATGAAGGTGGTGTGTAGCATGTTGGAGAGAGGCCCAGTGCAGGAGGAGTGGGCAGGGGGCTTTCCATGGGCAGGGGCGGCGAACAGGGCAGAGAAATCGAGGAAGAGCAAGAAGAGCTGTGAGTGAACCTCCATCTCTCTCCTCACTGCAGCCTGGGCTGTTGCCAAGCTTTTATAACCGCCCAGGGACATCACAATGCCTTCCTCGTGTGATGTTACCACCATGTGTTGTCCCCAGTATGCGCTGGCCAATCGCCAGGGATTTCTCAGGCTGGCCTCATTCTGGTGACCAACCACCAGGCAGGTCAGCTGGCCAATTACTGATGGCTTTCTCAGGGACACCCCTGACTGATACAATCACCTGGAAACCATGTTTTAAAGGAAATGGGTTAAACAGTCCTTCAAGAAGAAAAATGAATATTTGGGTTGTATTTTTACTGATGGTCATAGTGAGGCTGAAAGACTCAACCACTACAAAGTTAAATGTGCCACACAGAGGCACCATTAATTAGAACACTGACATGGATATTAATGAAGACATGGAGCATGAGACCCCATGAAAGGTCACAATTGAACATAAGTCAGAACCTGGCCATAGAGAAAATGCTACTCTCAGCTCCTCCATCAAATCTTAGATAGTAAGTGGAGAAAATGGTAGGCATTATGTTTAGTACATCGTCCCACAATAAAGTCAACCTGGAAGGGATGAAGCTGTGTCACCAGTAAGTATCTGCTTGCCAATAGCGTAGTGGCATTCAGCCCTCATAGAAGGGGGACGACAAAATCCATCCTGTCACCAGATTCAGTTTTCATGTCCAGCATCCAATCAGAAAATTCTGGGGGCAAAAATTAAATTGTTCTCCTCCCTCAGATACAACTACATACTTATCAATTCGATCTGAACACTCAAAAAATCAAAGTTGTGATCATATAAATGCTGCAAGGCTACAAGTAGAAAAAATGACCACCATTTGGAAGGCAGGAGGAGGGAGACTTGAATCTGGTGTGGTATAGCTGACGATACCGTGGAGGGGAGGGCGTCTGTTTCAGGAAGATACAACAAAATATTATAAACAGCTGGGTGCAAAAGCAGAACATTTTAAAGTCTGGATAAAGAAGATGTGGTACATAGATACAATGGAATATTACTCAGTGACCAAAAAACTGAAATCTTGTCACTTGTAAGGATGAGGATGGAACTAGAGGGTATAATGCTAAGGGAAAGAAGTCAGTCACAGAAAGCCAAAAAGCCAAATGATTTCTATCATTAGCATAATATAAGAAACAAAACCAATGAACATAGGAGAAGGGGAGGAAAAATAAAACAGGATGCGTATAGAGAGGGAGGCAAACCGTAAGAGAATCAACACTAGGGAACAACCTGAAGGTTGCTAGAGTGGAGGTAGGTGGGACATGGGGTAACTGGGTGTGGGCATTACGGACGGCATTTGATGAATTGAGCACGAGATATTATATGCAACTGATGCATCACTAAATTGTACCCCTGAAACTTAAAAAAAAAAAAAATGTTTTCAGGGGCATGCCATAGCTCTTCCCCACCAGCACATAGGGAGTTCCCCTAAATTACTTGATGAAAGAGCGAGCTGTCAGATGGAGCCGTCTCATCCCAGTGCAGATACACAGGGTCTAGAGCTCAGGGGAGAGAGAATATGAACAGAGAGGTACTCTCAAAAAATGGGAGCAGATGGGCTTCCCGGTGTGGACCATGAAGAGAAGAGCATGTGGCCTGGGACTGAACACCAACCAAAAGGGCACACAAGAAAAAGGTGGCAACAGATGTCGAAACAGAAATCTGCAAAGAAATGAACTAGAAGTAAATTACCACAGAAGTGAAGAGTGGGGCCTCCCCAACAGACCAGTTCTTCGCCCCTAGACTGGTGGAGTGAGGATAATTCCAGCTGGATTTCCTTTGGGTTTCTGTTACTCTCAGGAGAAACCCATTCCTGTATACTTTGTATACATACATTCTGTGTATACTTTCTGACTCATTAATTTTTTTTTTGAAGTGTAGTTGACACACAGTATTTTGTTAATGTCAGGTGAAAATTATAATGCCTGGACAAGTTTTTAACCTTATATTATAATGAGCACAAGTGTAGCTACCATCCGTCACCAGAGACACTATCCAATACAATTGATCATATTCCCTATGCTGTGCCTTTCATCCCCATGACTTATACAACCCACAATGGGAAGACTGTGTCTCCTACACCCCTTCACCTATTTCTTCCATGCCCCCCTCACCTTCCTTCTGAGAACCATCTATTTCTTGTCTATATTGACATTCTGATTCTGCTTTTTGTTTGCTTGTTTATTCATTTGTATTGCTTTTCAGAATCCAGGCAGGAGTGAAATCCTCTAGTGTTTGTGCCTTCATGTCTTACCTATTTCACTTTAGTGTATGCTGTCTGGGTCCTTCCATGCTCCAAAGGACAAAAATCCCATCCTTTTCAAAGGCTGAGCAATTTTCCATTTCTTCTAGATTGCTTAATTTATTGGCATATAGTTGCTGATCATAATTCCTGATGATTGTTTCCATTTCCTTGGTGTGAGTCGTGATCTCTCCCCTTTCATTCATATTAGTAATATTCTTAAGAATGCTACCTGGTTGGGCCATGACTAAAAAGGGTCAAGGATCTACTCAGAAAGTGAAATTTTAGGGAATATAGTACATGTGTGGAGACAAGTGTCTCATAATGGGAGAAAAGTTCCTGCATTTAACAGTACCTAATGACTTCTGGGGAATCAAACCTGACCCTGATCATGGCTCTAGATGCCAAATAACAAGGGAAACTACTGACTTCCATCGCCTGGACAGAAACAGGAGGCCCTTAATGCACATAATAACTGGAAAGTGGCTCTGCCCATAGCATCATGCAATATAAACATCACTTGGCCAGTGGCCAAAGAAGGGTATGGGTTGAGTTTGTGACAGTGTCCCCTAGATCTTGGAGAAGGTTTGGGTCTTGATGTTTCAGGTGTGCACATTACACAATCTTGGGAAAACATGTCTAGCACAATTTTTTGTTCAATGGACACTAAATATTTAGTCCATGATCTGTAGTCGTTCTTTCACAGATTATCCAGTATTGACTTCAATCAAAAGTGACTTTTCTAGGGGCCACCTGGGTGGCTCAGTGGATTGAGCTTTTGCCTTCGGCTCAGGTCATGATCTCAGATTCCTGGGATCGAGCCCCACATCGGGCTCTCTGCTCAGCAGGGAGCCTGCTTCCTCCTCTCTCTCTCTCTGCCTGCCTCTCTGCCTACTTGTGATCTCTCTCTCTGTCGAATAAATAAATAAAATCTTAAAAAAAAAAGTGACTTTTCTAGTCTTAGAAATGCCAAGGGGCGCCTGGGTGCCTCAGTCAGTGAAGCGTCTGACTTGGTTCCAGCTCAATCAGGATCTGGTGGTAGTGGGATCAAGACCAAAGTTGCCCTCTATGCTCAACACACAGTCTGTTTTAGCTTCTGTCTCCCTCTCCATAACCCTCTGTTCTCCCAGCTCGCACTACTTTTTCTCCCTAAAATAAACACAATCCTTAAAAAATACTAATGCTCACAAATGTGCAGATTTAAACACATCCTATGATGAATGGATGATTTGATGAATAACAAGGTAGAGCACCTTTCTTTTTCTTTTTATTTTTTTTTTCTCAACAGAGTGCAGAATTGTAATTCAGGATGTCAGTGGAAGAGGTGAGTAAGTTCATATCATCTCAACAACCTAATATAAACAGGTAAAAGAAGGAATGCATAGAATTATATGTCATGTACACAATGATTGGTTGATTATAAACAACTTGATATAAATGCATGTTTATATTTACCCAAAGATCCTGTCAAATAGGCAGAGCACTGGGAAACAAAAACTGGCCTGAAATTCATTCTGGTAATTGGACTTTAGAAAACCATTAGATAGGGGTGCCTGGGTGGCTCAGTGGGTTAAAGCCTTTACTTTCAGCTCGGGTCATGATTCCAGTGTCCTGGGATCGAGCCCCGCATCTGGCTCTCTGTTCAGCAGGGAGTCTGCTTCTCCCCACCCCCCTGCCTGCCTCTCTGTTTACTTGTAATTTCTGTCTGACAAATAAATAAATACATAATCTAAAAAAGAAAAAAAGAAAACCATTAGATAAACCTAAATCTAACACATTTAAATCTGTTTGTGAGCCACATGTTAGTCCATCAAGGGTGAACTTTAGGTGAGACACCTAACACTGAACGAATGCTTTGATTTCCTTGAGACCTGTTACCTGGGACACAGGGAATGTGACCTTGTGAGTTTCGCCGGCGAGCAAGCTTTACCTGATAGGATTTAAGTTCAGTGACTAAAAGTTAACTTAAATATGCTACACACATCAATCATTACTTAAGTCAAAGATCTTCACTCTTCTTTGGTGGAATGAAGTTGAAACAAAGGACTAAAGATTCTGTTGCAGAAACAGGACCTGATGCTTATGGATTGATGGGAGTGGACACCTACATCAGATTTAGAGTACGAGCACTTGTCTCCTAAGGCAGCTGAGTCACATAACTCAGTCACACACAGCCCTCAGCCTGCCATTATTATTTGTTTACATGCTGCTGGTGTCATTTTATAAGAGACCACATCAGAAATGAGAGAAATCAGATCTGGGCACAAACTCATGGCATTTGATGGATATATCATTGCATACTGTTCCAAAGTTTCTGCAAGTACATTATAATGGCAATACATTATTGAGGACTCAATTAAATTATAAGAGAGAACATCATCCTCTATATTTTATAACTGTGGCGTTATCACTAAATGCAAGATAAATTGGCAGCCTCGCCAATTGAATGGTTACTCTCAAGGAAAGTTTATTGATGGACATACAAAATATCTCACATGCATTGGTCCACAAACTCTGTACAATCTTCCCAGCCATACGACTGGACTTGGGTTGGATTATTCCTTTTCCTTGGGCTGCTGAAAAAAAGTGCAAGGGAATGGAATCAGATCCTTCTCACCTGACAAGTACCTAAATCTCCAAAGATATGTTTACGGCCAGATGGAGCTTCAATCTGAAATGTGTTTGCTTGCATCAAGATCCAACATCACTATATAAAACCCAGGTGTGATTTATTTGATCACAATGCCTAACTGAAATGTGAAAAGTGGTATCATTTGTAATAGCGTGAAGCTTGAAATACTGAGGGATAGATCTGACTGAAAATCACAATCTATTTCACAGAGAAATAAATGAAGCCTTAGAAAATGAAGAGAAGTTCCATATTCCGGGGTGACAAGATTCAATACTGTTCAACATCAACTTTCCACCACTGGATCTCAGCCTGTATCTTTGGTAGAAAGTGACCAGTTGACTTGAAAATTCATATAAAAGTATAAATGACCTTGTATGGCCAAACACTTGAGAAACAGCCATCTTTGACGGTTAGCTGCACCTGATGTGAAGAACTATTATGAAGTTATCATAATCAAAACAAATTGGTATTGTTTCACACATTAGAATCACTTGAGAGTTGTTTAAACACTGCATGGAAATTTGGAAACATTTTCCATGTTTCAGAGTAGAATGTGTAATGAACTCGTACATACACATCACCCAGTTTAAACAGTGATCCAATTGTGAACAAATTTATATCCTCTATACCCCAAGCCACTCTCTCCCTCCCCAATTATTTTGAAACAAATTCCAGACACCTTATCAAATATTATTTTATCCGTAAATATTTTAGGATGTATCTGTAGAGGTTTTGTTGTTGTTGTTGTTGTTGTTGTTGTTTGTTTATTTTAACAATCAGTATTATTATTCTCAGTGAATCTTTTTAAAAAAAGACTCTGGGCCCTATATCTAAATCAGAATCTGAGAGTTATTCTTAGGCATATGTAAAAATTTCTGTAATTTTAATGCAGCCAGTCAGGCAACAATGCATTGCCTTAAGAATATGGTGATAAAGGTTTCCACTTATGACTCTTCCTTCTGTAATGTGAAAGTCTCTTCAATTGTTTCTCTGTTTATTTGAGTTTATGCTGCTCCTGGTGTCTCACAGTACAGTTTTGAGGTCTATTGAGAGATCATATAGAAGGTAGACTACCCTAGACATTTTCAAAGTAAAGCCCAAATGAATATTTTAATCTTTTTTTGAAACCCACATTATTTTATTTGTGGATGTCTTTACTTGATATAGTACAGTCCTATTTGCCAAAGTTTAAACCTATCTGAAGTGGAGATCAGCAAACTTTTTCTGTAAGGGACCATACAGTAAATACTTCAGACCTTGTGGACCATACAGTCTCTGTCACAACTATTCGGTTTTGCTTAGCATGACAGCAGCTATCGATAATACATAAATGAAAGAGTGTGGCTGTTTTCCAAAGAAGCTTATTTATAAAAGCATCTGGCTCCTGGCCATAGTATGCCAACTCTTATTCTAAAAGATGGTAATGAAAAGAAACTAAGTAATAAGTCTTTTTTTTTTTTTTTTGAATCCTACAGACTTTATTTGATATTGGAACCACTTTTGTAAAGGAAGATTTGTTTTTGATCTGATGCTCCTTGAGCCTCCAGAATTTTCATCTCCACTCCTGAAATAATTAGCATATGCCTGGCAGAAGTGAGCAAGTAAGATTTCATAACCACTTCTCAAAAATTAAACCAGGGGCACCTGGGTGACTCAGTGGGTTAAGCCTCTGCCTTTGGCTCAGGTCCTGATCTCAGGTCATGAGCCTGCTTCTTCCTCTCTGCCTGTCTCTTTGCCTACTTGTGATCTCTGTCAAATACATGAATTAATCTTTAAAAAATTTAAGAAGCCGGGGGAAGACAATATGGAAAAGTAGGAGGAGGTGCCGTTTCAACCTGTACCCTAAAGTGAGCTGATTACCTACTAAGGAACTCCAATGAAATCAGCCTGAGATCAGAATTATACATGTCTGGATCTCTACATGGGCAGGAGATGCCAGTGGAGTGGGAACATCGGACTGATATCAGAAGATAAACAAAAGGGGGAGGGAGTCACCAGAGGCGACCCATTGGAAAGTAATACTCCAATACAAGAGTGCCCTGCATCTGGGGACCAGCATTAACTTGGAAACTGGTTGAAAGCACTAAGAAAGAGCAAAGGATTGTGGGGGGGAAATTGTGGGAATCGGGGCGGCTAGGGACAGGGGCTTAAGTCCCCAGGCCCAGGAGAGCCACCCCTGGTGCAGAGCCAGAGAGAGTGCACCAGAGAAACCAGGTCTTGGTCCCTGAGCCACCAGCACACCTGAGAGCGCAGGGGGTCCAGCTCCCGTGAGGGGCTGGGACCCTCACCAGCTGGCAGAATGCCACGCCATACTATCAGAGCCTGAGACGCATGCGCCCCGCACCCTCCCCTGAGAGAGGTGCGCGCAGGCGCCAGCCTGGTGCTCTTGGACCTGGAAAGACCAGGCACTCCCAGCCCAGGACACCAGGAAAATCTCAGCGCGCTATCGCTGGATCGCTGCTTGCAACCTCTCTGGCGGTCTGGAGCTGCCTAGACAGCTGCCACTGTCGTGGTTTTGGGTACAAGCAGGAGTTCCAGTGTCCCCAAGGACCGCAACACAGAACCTGCTCTGCCAGCGGCCGAAGGGAACTTAATGTGCTCTGGAGACGCAGAGGGGAACAGACTGAGGCTTCTCTCTGAGAGGGAGATCAGGGTGCAGTTTCTTTCCTCTAAACCTCCAAAAACTATCAAAAGCTGTCAAGGTGAGAAAAAAATAAAAAAAATGAACAACAAACATAAAAACCTCCAGAGAACAAAAACCTGAAAAACCGTTTTCCTCAGAGCCCACCCTCTTGAGGGGGGGTGGGAGGACTTAACTCAAGGAACATTGCCTAAAAACCCACGTGGCAGGCCCTCCCCCAGAAAGCCGGTGGGGGGGGCGGGGGGAAGATGACAAGAGAACAACCACCACTACTTCATAGATACAACTTTTATTTTTAATTCTTTCCCACTATTCTGGTTCATTTTTTTATATATATGGATAATTTTTTAACCTATTTACCATCACAGTGAGATGTCCAGTACATCAAATTCCATAATAACCTTTTAACCTGAACTTTTTGATACATATACCCGTGTTTTTCTTTTCCTCTACTATTTTAAATTTTTTTAAAAATTTTAGTTTAGTTTTTTTTTTTCATTTTTATTTTCTAATATTCATATAGAGTTAAACATCACGGTAATCCCCTTTCCCCAATCAATGCTACCCCTATAGGTAAACCAATTTTTAATCCCCCTTTATCTTAGGAAAGTGAGTCCTTTAACAAAGATATCAAGATACATCCAGGAAGAATCAAAATAACCTTCCTCGCCCACACTGAGAATTTATAACCACTCCCATCTTTTTCTTCTGCCAGTGTTTCTGTGTGTATTTGTGTTTGGCTGATAGTATATAAGTCTTATACTTGGGTTCTTTTTGACAAGGTTTTTTTTTTTTTTTTTTGCTTTTATATATATATTTCTTTTTCTTTCTTTCTCTTGTCATATACTTTTATCAGTCTTTTTGTTTGTCTTTGTACACTTCATTAATCTTACCTTGGGACCCATTTGGGCTGAGCCTTCTCTTTTATCTTTACTTTCCTGTCTCTCTCTCTTTCTCTCTCTCTTTCTTTTTCTTTCTCTTTTCTTTATTCTCTCTTTTTTCTTTCATTTGGGTGGGGACTCCTGATTGCTCAGAAGAGTTCCAGGGTGCACCTTGACTGCACCACGGTGGATACATCCAGCTACATCCGTTTAGCCATCTCTCCCCAAAATGACTAAGAGGAGGAATGCCCAACAGAAGAAAAATTCAGAGGATGGGACTTCTGCAACAGAACTAATTGCTATCAACATAGACAATATGTGGGAAAGGGAATTCAGGCTAACAATTATCCAGGCAATAGCTAGGTTGGAGAAAGCCATGGATGACCAAACAGAATTGATTAGGGCAGAACTGAAAGCCACCAGGGATGATCACAATGTTAGGGCAGAGCTGAACGCCACCAGGGATGATGTTCACAATGCTCTCAATGAGTTCCAATCTAATCTAAATTCTCTAAAAGCTAGGGTAACTGAGACAGAAGATAGAATTAGTGATCAGGAGGACAAACAGAGAAAAGGATCAGGAGGAAGCCTGGAACAAACAGCTTAGAAGCCATGAAGAGAATCAGGGAAATAAATGATGCCATGAAATGTTCCAACGTCAGAATTATTGGAATCCCTGAAGGGGAGGAGAAAGAAAGAAGTCTAGAAGATATAGTGGAACAAGTTCTCCATGAAAATTTTCTCAATCTCGTGAATGGAACCACCATTCATGGACTAGAGGCAGAAAGGTCTCCCCCCAAGATTAAAGATTCCCCAAAGTCCTTGAGACTTTCCTTGAGACTGTCCTTGAGACACCTAATAGTAAGAATGAAGAATTATAATTGTAGGCAGGCCGTCTTGGACACAGCTTGGACAAAGAAGCTCCTTACCTACAGAGGAAAGCCCACCAGAATAACGTCAGCCCTGTTCACAGAACACTGGCAAGCCAGAAAGGGCTGGCAAGATATATTCAGGGCACTAAATGAGAAGAACATGCAGACAAGAATACTTTATCCAGCAAGACTGACATTCAAAATGGATGGAGAGATAAAGAGTTTCCAAGACTGGCAAGGCTTAAAAGAGTATGCAACCACCAAGCTGACACTGCAGGAAATATTAAGCGGGGTTTATAAAAGAGGAAAAATTCTAAGAATTCCTAGGGGAAAATTCCTAAGAAGCCAGCATTACCCTGATCCCCAAAACAGGCAAAGACCCTTCCAGAAAGGAGAATTTCAGACCATATCACTGATGAATATGGATGCTAAGATTCTCAACAAGATCCTGGCAAACAGGATCCAACAGCACATTAAAAAGATTATCCACCATGACCAGGTGGGATTCATTCCTGGGCTATAAGGATGGTTCAACATTCACAAATCAATCATTGTGATAGAACTAATTAATAAGAAAAGACAGAAGAACCACGTGGTCCTCTCAATTGATGCAGAAAAAGCATTTGACAAAATCCAGCATCCATTCCTGATTAAAACGCTTCAAAATATAGGGATAGAGGTAACATTCCTGAACTTCATAAAATCTATCTATGAAAGACCCACAGCAAATATCATCCTCAATGGGAAAAAGCTTGCAGCCTTCCCGTTGAGATCAGGAACATGACAAGGATGCCCACTCTCACCACTCTTGTTCAACATAGTATTAGAAGTCCTAGCAACAGCAACCAGACAACAAAGACAAATGAAAGGTATCCAAGTTGGCAATGATGAAGTCAAACTCTCTCTCTTTGCAGATGACATGATTCTTTATATGGAAAACCCAAAAGACTCCACCCCCAAACTACTAGAACTCATACAGCAATTCAGTAATGTGACAGGATACAAAGTCAATGTACAGAAATCAGTGGCTTTCTTATACACTAACAATGAAAATACAGAAAGGGAAATTAGAGAATCGGTTCCATTTACTATAGCACCAAGAACCATAAGATACCTGGGAATCAACCTAACCAAAGGGGTAAAGGATCTGTACTTGAGGAACTACAGAAAACTCATGAAAGAAATTGAAGAAGACACAAAAAGATGGAAGACCATTCCATGCTCTTGGATCAGAAGAATAAACATTGTTAAAATGTCTATACTGCCTAGAGCAATCTATACTTTTAATGCCATTCCGATCAAAATTCCACCAGTATTTTTCAAAGAGCTGGAGCAAATAACCCAAAAATTTGTATGGAATCAGAAGAGACCCCAAATTGCTAAGGAAATGTTGAAAAACAAAAATAAACCTGGGGGCATCACGTTACCTGATTTCAAGCTTTACTACAAAGCTGTGATCACCAAGACAGCATGGTACTGGCATAAAAACAGGCACAGAGACCAGTGGAACAGAGTAGAGAGCCCAGATATGGACCCTCAACTCTATGGGCAAATAATCTTCGATAAAACAGGAAAAAATATAGATCGGAAAAAAGACAGTCTCTTCAATAAATGGTGCTGGGAAAACTGGACAGCTATATGTAGAAGAATGAACCTCGACCATTCTCTTACACTGTACACAAAGATAAACTCAAAGTGGATAAAAGACCTCAACGTGAGACAGGAATCCATCAGAATCCTAGAGGAGAATACAGGCAGTAACCTCTTCGATATCAGCCACAGCAACTTCTTTCAAGATATGTCCCCAAAGGCAAAGGAAACAAAAGTGAAAATGAACTTTTGGGACTTCATCAAAATCAAAATCTTCTGCACAGCAAAGGAAACAGTCAACAAAACTAAGAGGCAACCCACGGAATGGGAGAAGATATTTGCAAATGACAGTCAGACAAAAGGTTGATATCCAGGATCTATAAAGAACTCATCAAACTCAACAAACACAAAACAGACCATCATATAAAAAATGGGCAGCAGATATGAACAGACACTTCTCCAATGAAGACATACAAATGGCTATCAGACACATGAAAAAATGTTCATCATCACTAGCCATCAGGGAGATTCAAATTAAAACCACATTAAGATACCACCTTACACCACTTAGAAAGGCCAAAATTAGCAAGACAGGAAACAACATGTGTTGGAGGGGATGTGGAGAAAGAGGAACCCTCTTCCACTGTTGGTGAGAATGCAAGTTGGTGCAGCCACTTTGGAGAACAGTGTGGAGATTCCTCAAGAAATTAACAATAGAGCTTCCCTATGACCCTGCCATTGCACTACTGGGTATTTACCCCAAAGATACAGATGTAGTGGAAAAGAAGGGCCATCTGTACCCCAGTGTTTATAGCAGCAATGGCCACGCTCGCCAAACTGTGGAAAGAACCAAGATGCCCTTCAACGGACGAATGGATAAGGAAGATGTGGTCCATATACAGTATGGAGTATTATGCCTCCATCAGAAATGATGAATACCCAACTTTTGTAGCAACATGGGCGGGACTGGAAGAGATTATGCTGAGTGAAATAAGTCAAGCAGAGAGAGTCAATTATCATATGGTTTCACTTATTTGTGGAGCATAACAAATAGCATGGAGGACAAGGGGAGTTAGAGAGGAGAAGGGTGTTGAGGGAAATTGGAAGGGGAGGTGAACCATGAGAGACTATGGACTCTGAAAAACAATCTGAGAGTTTTGAAGGGGCGGGAGGTGGGAGGTTGGGGGAACCAGGTGGTGGGTATTGGAGAGGGCACGGATTGCATGCAGCACTGGGTGTGGTGCAAAAAACAATGAATACTGTTATGCTGAAAATAAATTTAAAAATTTAAAAAAAAAAGCTAAAACAATTTGGCAAACAGCGATCCAATGTCTGCCACTGATTTAATGCTCTCAGGTCAATAAAAAGTATATGGAATTATATTAAAGCCAGAGTAATCAGTATATAAACTTCTCGATGTTTTATAGTGATATCAGCATATTATAGTCATAAAAATGACTTGTCACTCCTCCATTGAACTGATTTTTACCTTTGTCAAATCCCCATTGGACATATTGGTGTAGGTCTCTTTCAGGGTCCTTGATCCTGTTCCACTTATATATCTTTATTCTGTTCCATTTGTCTATGCCTTCACCAACACCACACACTTTTGATTACTGTAGCTATAGATCTTGAAATTGGGTAGAAGGATTCTTTTGTTTTTCAGAGTCCAAAGTCTCTCATGGTTCACCTCCCCTTCCAATTTCCCTCAACACCCTTCTCCTCTCTAACTCTCCTTGTCCTCCATGCTATTTGTTATATTCCACAAATAAGTGAAACCATATGATAATTGACTCTCTCTGCTTGACTTATTTCACTCAGCATAATCTCTTCCAGTCCCGTCCATGTTGCTACAAAAGTTGGGTATTCATCCTTTCTGATGGAGGCATAATACTGCATAGTGTATAAGGACCACAAAACATTCTGAGGGTTTTGAAGGGGCGGGGGGTGGGGGGGAGATTGTGGGAATTGGGGAGGGCACGGAATGCACAAAATACAAACAAACAAAAAGAAGGATTCTTTTGGTTTTATTCTTTAGTTTTATTTTCTCTTCTTTTTCTAGATTTGGAAGCTGAGAGCTTGTTGTTCTGAGACTCCTTTGTTTATAGACAGTGAGAGAGAGAGAGAGAGACAGGGAAGGGGTGCAGAGAGACAGATTATTAATCAACCTCCATGCCCAGCACCAGCAGAATGCAGGTTAAGTCTCACAACCCTGAGGTTGAACATGACCCGAATCAAAATCAAGAGTTGGACTAACTGACTGAGCCACCCAGATGCTCTTCCTCATTCCTCAGGTATGCATTGAGTGCTATAATTTTTGCTATCCGTTGATTTAGCTGTGTCCCACGAATTTTAATATGTTGATTTTCAATTTCCTTCAGTTCAAGGCATTGAGATTTTATCTTTTACCTTTGATAATCTAGAATGTTACTTTCTAAGTGTTTGGATCTTTGTTATCTTTTTCCCTTTGCTATCTAGTTTGATATTTAAAAATTATTTTATAATTTTTAAAATTTTAATTCTAATAAATTGATATACAGGGATGTATTTGTTTCAGGTCTACAATATAGTGATTCACCTCCCCTACTCCAAGTAATG
Organism: Lutra lutra; assembly: GCF_902655055.1. Classification (NCBI taxonomy): domain Eukaryota; kingdom Metazoa; phylum Chordata; class Mammalia; order Carnivora; family Mustelidae; genus Lutra; species Lutra lutra. Next base: position 87,661,095 of record NC_062281.1, read on the forward strand.
TCCGTTCCTGTTGGCAGGCACCGGTTTGCGTTGGAGACGGAACCCTCGTAGGGGTGCCAAGCAGTTACTAGTGGCCCAGAGGACACTAGTGATCAGAGACAATGCCACAAGGCTATTTGGAGCCAGCTGGTGGCCATCCAAATGTCTCCCTACACAGTTCTGGAGCTGCTGTGGGCTGTCCTGGAGCAGCTGTGGGCTGCTGGGTTGGTGATATACGAACATGTGTACTCGTGATGCCACGAGTCTCTGGGTTTCGCTGGTAGATCCTGGTGTGCACTGCAGTGGTGTTGTTCATAGTAAAGAGTGGACTCAGCTTAAGAAGAAGAAAGGGGCATTGTGCCCAGAATGAAGTATCTGGAAAAGGCACGGAGAAGACCGAACCGGACGCACCAGCCTGTGGAGCCATCGCATCATCTGAGCAGAAGGCCAGTCCTCTCCCGTAACAGATTCTTGCTCTGGCTGCCCTGAATCAAGATGCCAGGTATTTTTCCATGGAAAACGCTAGGCAACTGCTAAGGGAGTTAGAGAAAGGCTGTTGAAGAGCCCTCACCAGCTGCTGATGAAAATCCCATCTCTGGAGCAGCCCAGGAAGATGGAGAAACCCTGCAAGGAAAATACCAGAAGGCTTCAAGGACAGCCCGGCTCTGCAGGGAAGTGCAAACCCGCTGGTTCAACACATTGGCAGCTGTGGACAGACAGTGCAGGAAGAGTCAGGGGAGGCAGGCAGGCCAGAGCTTCCCGATGGAGGAGTGCGGAGTCAGACCACCAGTGAGGGCCAGAGCCAACACCACACCCTCAGCCAGATCCTACTGAAGATGATGCATCTGCTAGAGCTGCTAGAGCTGGAAGGTGGGGGCTCAAGGAGGAAGGTGGAGACTGGCTCCTCCTCCACTGACCCTGTGCCCTCAGGCGGGAGTCCCGTGAACAAAGGACAGCCACCCAGGGCACTGAAGAAGGCAAGTCAGAGGAATGAAGAGCTCACAATAAACAAAACAGTCCACCTAGTGGAGCAAGTATCTTTTCACCTTCAAAACACCCTCCTGGAAAGTGAGATTCAGAAGTTGCGCCTGAAGCTCCAGGCAGAGTCTAAGCTGTGCGAAGAGCACATCAAACACCTGGAGAGGAAGAGGATGGAGGAGAAGGCACGCTGCCTGCAAGTGAAGAAGGAACTTGCCAAGGTGCACAGGAAGGCGGATGCTGCCCACTGGAACTTAGTCCTCTACAGGAACATGGCCCAGGACCTGCACCCAGAATGGCTGAAAATCTCCTCCTTGCATGACTGGGAGCGCCTCCTGGTGGAGAACAGAAGTGAGCGAGCCAGAAGGCTGTTCTGTGGGCAGAGGGAGTTCCAAAGGCTCCAGGCAGAAAACCATTGCCTCAGGCAGAAGCTGGCCAACTCTGGGCCCAAGCTCCAGCCTGTCTCCGGGGGGCCTCCTGCGTCTGCTCCTGCTGTTCCGGGCAAAGCCTCCAAGTACCCTCAAGGGCCAAAAGCTCCCCTGAAACCCCAGAAGCCCAAGAAGGGAGCAAGGGTACACTGGCCAGACTCCAAGTTCTCGGGTCCCCTGCGGGTCTGATTTCCTTTCCCAGCAGCCAACAGAACTCACAACCAGAGCACAAAAGCTCCTGTGCTTACCCCTTAAGCCATACCCATTGCTCCTTCTACTTGAGATCCACCCCATTATTTAAATGATGTTACATATTCCCTATAGCTCTCTTAGTGTGAGAGAGTATTTTTCAATGTTAAGCATAAAATAAAAAAACAAGTAAAAATATCAAATTGCTGATACTACTGCTACTGAGAATTGATTTTATTAAGGGATTGGGTGCCAAGCAATTAAGCGTTTGAAGTGTATTTTATTGATCACTTAATTTTCCCGATAACCCAGTGTGTCATATAATACTGAGGTTCAGAGAGGGGCAACAACTTGCCCCAAGATTGCACAGCGAGTGAATTTTAGAGCTCCCATTCCAAACCAGGGTTGTCTAATTTCAACTGCTGTGCAAATAACTTCTACTACTACTACTACTACTTTTACTTCTTTTTTTTGAGAGAGAGAGAAAGGGAGAAGGCACTCACGCATGCAAGCTGGGGAAGGGCAGAGAGAGAGAGATTCCTAGACAGGCTTCCCACTCAAGTGCAGAACCAGATGTTGGGCTGGATATCACTGATCATGTGATCACGGCCTGAACGGAAATCAAGAGTCAGACGCTGAACTGATAGAGCCACACAGGCACCCTTGTGCAAGGAACTTCTAGGCAAGCTACTGTAAGGATCCCAGAAAGGCTTGATAAAAAAATGTTCTCCTAGTTCACGTCATAGTAAGGATGCAAAGATTGTAGTGGAGGCTAGTTGAGGGAAGGTCGCACCAAAGTATGGAGGGCAGCCTTTAAGGGTCTCCAACGATTCCCATCTTTGGCACACATCGTTTTGTGTTACATATTCTACCTCTTGATTAGAAATGGACTTTTTTTTTTTTTTAAGATTTTTATTTATTTATTTGACAGACAGAGATCACAAGTAGGCAGAGAGGCAGGCAGAGAGAGAGAGGAAGGGAAGCAGGCTCCCTGCTGAGCAGAGAGCCCGATGCGGGGCTCGATCCCAGGACCCTGGGATCATGACCCGAGCCGAAGGCAGCGGCTTTAACCCACTGAGCCACCCAGGCGCCCCTACCTCTTGATTAGAGTCAGGAACTACTGACTCACTTCTAAAGGACAGAATATGGCAAAAGTGATAGGATGTCACTTCTGAGGTTAGTTTACAAAACGACCTGTCTCCTCTTGGGCTTACCCTCCCTCCCTCCCTCCCTCATCTGTTCCCAGGGAAGCCAGCTGCTCCTTGTGGGCTGTATTATGGAGAGGCCCATGTGGCAAGGAATGAATATTTTTTGCTTACAGAAATGGAGGACCTTTGGCTGCTAACAGCCACCTGAGTGAGCACAAAAGCAGATTTTCCCCCAACAAGCCTGGAGATGACTGAAGATCCAGATGACATCTTGACTGCAGCCTTGTGAGAGATCCTGAGCCACAGGTACCTGGCTAGTTGCACCTGGATGGCTGGCCCACAGAAACCATATCAGGTCATCAATGTTGTTTTTGGACCTTTGGTTTGGGGAAATCATTCAAGAAAGACAGAAGTGTGAAGCCAAATGTTTGGCTTCTGACCCACCCCCATCTCCTGGGCTGGGAAATCAAGAGATGGTAGAAACTACTGAGAGATTAGGATAAACAATGTAAGACAGAGGACCTCGATTCTGTTCGCCATGTATCTCTCCAAGAGGACGTCACCTCACCTGATCCTCCGGTGCCAATATGTTGGCAAATGCAGGAGGAGACACCTGGCATTGTGGTACTTGTCGGCTGAGAGCACTAGACCCAGCCCCGTACAGCCTCCTAGAAGGCAGAGAAAGAGGCCCGAAGTTCCCTGGTGCCCCTAGAGAAGGCACAGCAATTAGATGAGTTGCAAGCCTGGGACCTGGTCATTGGAATTCTGGGCTAGAGGGGAGATGGCATGTGGAAGGGACACTGCCTGGAACCCCTCTTGGACCAGACGCCTCCTGTCTGCTTTGGGAGACTGAGGATTAATAAGAGAATGAATTAGTAGTGTAGAAGAGATCGTGTTCTAATGCTTGGCAGGTTGAAACTTATTGAAATCGTTGACATTCCTTTTCTCCTTGTCCCCAGGACCACCATTAGTGGGAAGGGGCCTTCAAAGAAGCAAGATGAGAGCATCTCTTACAAGCCTGTCAAGTGTCAGTATCAAACCACTCCAGTCACTTTTACCCCCTTGGCAGCCCCACTGCTTCCATAAGGACACAGATACATTCATGTACAAGTTTTTGAGCAAACGTAAGTTTTGATTTCTCTAAGATAAATGCCAAGAGTGCAATGACTGGGTCATATGGTGGTTGCAAGTCGAGCTTTCAAAGAAACTGTGTGGAAGGGTTGAGTCACTATACTGGGCACCCGAAATTGATATGACACTGCATGTTAACTGGAATTTCAATCAAGGCTTTGAAAAAGAAAAGAAACTGTTAACTGTTTTCAAGAGTTAGCTCTATCATCTTCCATTCCCAGCAGCGATGCAGGAGTGATCCAGTCATTCCACATCCTGCCTTGCATTTGGTAGTGGGGTCTCTCTCTCCCTCTCCGGTGCATTTGTTTTGAATCATTGTGATAGGTGTGCAGTGAGTGAGAGCTCATTGGAGTTTTCATTTGAATTGCCCCAATGGCACCTTTTTATGTGATTTCCATCTGTATACTCTTTAGTAAAGTGTTTAGGTCTTTTGCCCCTTTTTTTTTTTTCCGAACTGGATAGCTTGCTTATTTGGGGGTCAACTTTTGAGTTTCTATACTTCAGACAGGAGTCCTTCATCAGGTATGTGGTTTGCACATATTTTCTCCCAGTTTGTAGCTTGTCTTTTGGGTCTCTTTAACAAGGTCTTTCACACAGTACAGACTTACAATTCTGATTGTTGGATAATTTCCAATTAATCAACATTTCCTTTATGGAAAATGATTTGATGTCCAATCGGAGGATTCTTTACCTAGCTTTACATTCTGGAAATGTTTTCCCATTTTTTCTCTATAAGATTTATCATTTTACATGTTAGGTGGTGATTAATTTTGAGTTAATATTTAAATTTTTTTTTTTTTTTTGTCGCGGCCAGCGCGACAAATCGACCAGGAACGTCAGGGTAAGAGGATGGTGAGAAGAAGTTAAGAGACAAAGAGATGGGGACAGGAGGAGCACCGTGGAGGATGTCTAACAGTGCTAAGTTTATTCAAAGCATTAAGGCCATATATATAGTGATATTACTTCTGTGTCTAGTTAAACAACCACGAGTTCCTCGTGACGCCAAATGGCTGATGCCAGTACAAATACAGCAAACCTGAAAGTAATTTATGGGCTGTACTAGGGCAGCAAGGACCAGCAACGAACTTTTGACCCCAACCGAATTGTTCTCATTTGTTTAGCAAGCGTGTGGGAAGTCACGTAGGCGAGCGCACAACACATAGCACAGACCCTTTCTCAGTGCTACTCAACTTTTCCCGTCCTAAACCTTTTGTTAGGTTATTCGGACTTTAAAGGAGGCACAAGTCAGGGCCTGGTTTGGTCCTCGTCTCAAGCCTTATTGCGGCCTCCCACATCTCCCCCTTCCTTTTTAAATAAGTCAAGCATATGAATTTGTGCTTGCGCATGTAATCGTTGCTGTCCTGTATGAATCTGTACGATGCAACCTATTAAAACAAAAGCAAGTAATATAATGAGTCCAGTAAACAACCAGAATGAGTGTTACTAGTGCTGCTATTCCTGCTATCAATAGACCCAGAAAACCTTTGATTCGTTTGAGCTGCAACTGCAATTCAAGGGCAAACTGATAACCATAATTAGCATACCAAGGTCCTTCTACTTCCACAGGTAATAACATATATGGAAGTTACATAGTTACAAACACTATCATGGGACCTGTGCCTGACAAAGGCAGGACACAGGTCAACAATTTGTTAACACACAATGGTCACAATGGATATTATACAATAGATGTCCCCCTTGGAAAGAGGTGAGAACTATTGATCCTAAGCCCACTGGAAGTAAAAAAGGTCTAGGAACACAGGCCCGCAAAATCAGATTGAAGTCTTTTGTGGCAGTATAACCATTTCTGGCTATTTGCACTCCCGTTGGTCCCAGGGCAGCAACCAGTTTCCAGAGTTCTGCATGAAACCTCCCTCCGGCTGTAAAGGGGGAGACATCTTCTTCTCCATCTGTTCTGACCATTCAACATGAGGCGAGCCATCCTCTGTTGGAGACGCGAGGATTCGGCACCATCTCTCTGGCATCCAGCGTGGGGTGTCCTCATCCTGTGGAAAAATACAAACAAACCCTCGCCCCTTTCGGAGCACTGGATCTGGACCTTTCCATACTTCGGTCAAACGATCTTTCCACCGGGCATATGGAAGTGGAGAAAAATCAGGATGCCAAAAGCGCTCAGCCGCTGTCCGACCGATATCATCCACATTTAAAAAAATTAAAACATATAGGGTTACAGTTAAGTGCCTCTGTGGGGAATATTTTACTTTTCCCTGTAGTATCTCCCCCTTTTTTTAATTTTTTAAGATAGGATTTAAGAGTACTATTTGCGCGTTCGACAATGGCTTGACCCTGAGAATTATATGGGATGCCTGTAGAGTGTGCTATGTTGAAAATGGCACAAAAGGTTTGAAAAGCTTGGGATGTATAGGCAGTCCCATTATCCATCTTTATTGCTTTTGGGGTGCCCAGAGTGGCAAATGCTGAAAGCAAATGATTTTGAACATCAGTAAAGGACTCCCCAGAGTGTGCCGTAGCATGTAAAAATCCAGAAAAGGTATCAATAGAAACATGGAGATACTTAAGTCTTCCAAAAGGGGGAAAAATAGTTACATCCATTTGCCACAAGTGATTAGGCATTAAGCCTCGAGGATTCACAGCATAAGGTGGTTGGGGATGATGAATAGGGCAAGTGGAGCAGCTCTTAACTATTTGTCGAGCTTCTTCTCTAGTTATCCGAAATTGTTTACGTAAAGTGGCTTCATTTTGATGAAAACGAGCATGACTTTGAGTGGCTTGTTCAAACTTAGTGGTTAACACCAATTGTATGTGAGTTAACGCATCTGTAATAGCATTGTCTTCAGTTAAAGGTCCAGGTAAATTAGTATGTGCCCGAATATGAGCGATATAAATAGGATTAACTCTTTTTTGCAGCAAACATTGAATATTTGTAAAAAGATGAAAAAGTTCCTCATCGTTAGTAAGAATATAAGCAGTTGGTAACAACGGAATAGCATGTGCCACGTAATGTCTATCACTGTATAAGTTACATGGTTCAGAAAACTTCTCCAAGGCTAAATGTACTGCTTTTAATTCAGCTCTCTGTACAGACTTAGTGGCATAAAATGCTCGAAAAGACTCATGACCCGAATGAGAAGATTTATAAATGCCACAATGTCCTCCTTTATCAGCATCTACAAAAACGTTAATAGCAGAAGCGAGGGGACTTGTCTGAACGGGATCATTTATTACGATAGAAACAGTAGAAAAGAAATGTAACAACTTATCCGCCGGTAAATGATATCAAAGTTGTCCTGGATAATTAGAAAGAGCTATCTGCCAATCAAGGTTAAATTTGAATAATGTCTGCACACGACCAACAGTTAACATTGGTAAAATTAAAAAGTCAGGCTCCTTACCTGTAATATGAATGATTCTCTGGCGGCCCCGAGTAATCAGTTGCGCTAATAATTCTATCTGCCCAGTAATGATGTGTAGCTTGTATAGTGCTAAGTGAATCCATTCCAGGGGCCCTTGAATTTGCCATATCACTGCTAAGGGTAATTTTGATGGCATTAACAATATTAGGTATATCGGTGTGGTAGGAGCATATTGACAAAGTTGCGCCTGTGACAATTTATCATTGACTAATTGCAACGCTGCCTTAGTGTTTTCAGTTAAAGTTCGAGAAGAGGAAGGAGAACTGTCTGTCTCCTTTTAGGATATCAAATAAAGGCTTCATATCATCAGCTGTTAAATGTAGAAAGGGCCTAATCCAGTTAATATCTCCTAATAATTTTTGAAAATCATTTAAAGTACGTAAAGATTGTGTTCTTGAAGAGATTTTTTGAGGGTGAATTCTTTTATTCTCAATGATATAACCCAAATATTCAAACGGTTCCATTTTTTGTAGCTTTTCAGGGGCTATTATCAAATTATATTGTTGTAGTTGATTAATTAAAAAAGCAAAAGGACGCTGTAAAATGTCCTCTGTTTCAGCTGCTAATAAAATATCATCCATGTAATATATGCAATAAACCATTGGTTCGAATTGTACTCAAAACGGGGCAACTGCACGAGACACAAATTCTTGACACAAGGTGGGGCTGTTAGCCATACCCTGGGGCAAAACTTGCCATTGATATCATTTAGCGGGCTCCTTATGATTAGTACTAGGAATAGTAAAAGTGAACCGTTCACAATCCTGAGGGGCTAGAGGAATAGTAAAAAAAAGCAATCTTTTTAAATCTAATATTATTAATTTATATTGAAGAAGAATAGCTGATGGTGTAGGTAGACCAGGCTGAAGGGCCCCCATAGGTTTCATAGTAGCATTTACAGCTCTCAGATCCTGTAATAACCTCCAGTTTCCTGATTTTTTTCTTTATCACAAATATAGGAGTATTCCAAGGGCTACAGGACTCCTTTAAATGACCCAAAAGCAGCTGCTCTTCTGTCAGGGTAGCCGCTGCCGCCAGTTTTTCTGAAGGCAAGGGCCACTGATTCACCCATACAGGGTTATCAGATTTCCATTCGATAGGCAGCGCATGAGGAAAGTTCAGTGGCCCTGAGGAAAACCCAACCCTGCTTTGGAAAGCTGTGATTGTTACTGAAGCGGCTGGGGTTTTCCCTGTAAATTTTTTCCTAAGCCCTTATCTGGAATATATCCCATTTTTTCCATAAGGGCCATAGCAACTGAGTGCTGTTTAGATCTGGGAATAGGAGCTGTTGTTAAAGAAACACCCATATCTGTTAAAACATCACGTCCCCATAAATTGAGACCAATTTGTAGCACAAACGGTTGGCATACTCCTTGATGACCCTCCGCAGTGGACCAATTTAAAAAATCAGCACTTAGGAGCACAGGCTTGTCCTACACCTCTAATCGAAGTATCTGAGTCTACAAAAGGCCAGTTTTTAGGCCAGTGCTGGGAGGCGATTACTGAAACATCTGCTCCAGTGTCCACTAATCCTAAAAAGGGCTCGACCCTGAATGAATAGGGTCAAATAAGGTTTGTCTGCAGAAATTAAATGAGCCCAACAAACATCAGTAGAGCCAAAACCTCCGGTTACGTGTTTGCCCTTTACCCCTGGATTATTAGTTTCCAGTCGTGGCATAGTAATTAATTGTGCAATAGGAATCTGAGTTTGCAGTGAGAGCACTCCCTCTCTTAAAGTGGCCATAATTTTAGTTTCTTCTGTATAATCTTCGTCTATTACCCCAGGATGGACAGATAGTCCTTTCATTTTCCAACTAGATCTCCCTAATAATAAACCCCAAGTCCCTTAGGTAATGGTCCCCATATTCCGGTTGTAATAGCCTTGGGAGGTTCCCCAGCTTCCATGTAAACAGGTGTATCCGGGGCCAAGTCTAATCCTGCACTGGAGGGGGTACCTCGATATAATTTGTCGATGCCTGGGAGGTCAGCGGTATTGGCCCTGACATGGGTGACTGAGGAATCATCGCTGCTATTGTTTGTTGGGGCTGCAGCGAGCCCCGCTTCCAGTTTCCCTGAATAGGGTTCCCAAATCTGTCCTTTTGGGAGTGACACTCATTTGCCCAATGAAATCCTCGTTGACAATGAGGGCATAAGGAACCAGGAGCAGGCTTTCTCCCATTATTAGTCTCTGAAGGAATTACTCTCAATTGTGGGCATTGAGCCTTAAAGTGCCCAGGTTGTCCACATTGAAAACAAAGACGTTTCTGTGATTGCCCCTTTGTTAGCATGCATTTTTGCATTTCTATTGGAGAAATACCCCTCAATGCAGCCCCTGAAGTTACCCCTTGGATATAGGATGATCCAATCTGAGCACATAAGCGAATATAATCCTCTAAAGTACCTGATTTCTTCCATGGGCGAATAGCAGCTTGACAGGCAGAGTTAGCATTCTCAAAGGCCAATTGTTTGACAGTAATAGTTCCAGCTTCTCCATCTACCACAATTCTACCAAGAGCCTTTAAGAGCTGAGCTACAAAATCCTGATAAGGTTCATCTGGGCCCTGTCGAATTTTTGACAATTCCTCAGTTCGCACTCCTGATGAAGGAAGATGCTTCCATGCCTTTAAGACGCATTGCAAAATTTGTTGATAGGCAACTTCAGGATAATTAATTTGTGTTTGTACCTCAGCATAAACCCCATCTCCTGTTAACATTTTGTAGGAAATAGGAATATTAGTTCTCCTGTTATACATAGCCATTTCATTAGCCCTTTCAAAGAACTCTGTTTTCCATAAAAGATAATCTCCCCCTGACAAACATGCCTGTGCTAGGACTTTCCAATCTCCAGGGCACAAGACTTCTAAACCGACGCTATCCAGTAGGGACAAGGTGTATGGACCAGTAGGTCCATATTGTGAAGTGGCCGCTTTAATTTCTTTTAACATTTTAAAATTTACAGTATTATAAGCCCTTCGGCCATCAGGCAGTTGTGTCACAGGGTAAGCAGAAAAGGCAGAAGTATCTTCTGCCGCTTGTTGGGCTTCATAAAGTGTCTGCTGTAGCGGCGTGATTTTTGACAGTTCAGCTCCTTCGGGAAGTTGTTTTGGATAAACGATTGAGTGTGGACTTATGGGAAACATACTTTTAGGCATAGGCTCCCCATCTTTGTAGGGTATGCCAGATTGAGGATGCTGCATTAATGGAAATCCTACACTCGAGTCCTTAGGGGTTGAAATCTTAAGGGATTCAGTCTGAATTTGTCTATGTCTCATAAAAGTTGTTTGAACCCCAATAGTCTCGAAATTTTTTCCAAAGTGGGGATACTCTGGCTGACAAACAGAATGGCTTGGGCCTACAGGAGCAGAAGCAAGGAATAATTCTTTACTATCGTCCAGAGGCACTCCATCTCCAGGAGTATCAAAAGGATTGGAATGAGAATTGGTGAGGCCAGCAACTAACTCAGGGGAAATACCTACACCGAGATGTTCATATTCATTCCCCGATTCATCTATGGCCAAATTACAAAGAGAATCATGGGAAGCTATACAGGTTAACTCTATAGAATGTTGCGGATCTAAAGCCTCTCGAATATCTTCCCAAACTTTCATGGTTCCTTCAGGGCAAGCACATGGTCCTCTAATTCTCAACTGACTTTTAATTTCTTGCCCTACTTTCCGCCAAATTTGTAAATTTACCATTCCTTCTTTAGGGAACCAAGGACAAAGATCGGACACCACACCAAAAAATTGCTCTAAGGCCTTCTTTGAGACCTTAGACCCCTTCTGCTTTAAAAGGGCCTGCAATGCAGTAACAAAAAGATCGTGTTCCAAAGAATGAGATTTCCCCATGTTATTTTACTCCTGCTGTCACCCGACAACCTGGCTCCTCTTACCTTGATAACTACTTAATCTTGATAACTACTTACCTGTCTATGCGTGCTCCCTTGAAATGTTCTCAGGTCCCTATTCGGGCGCCACTTGTCGCGGCCAGCGCAACAAATCGACCAGGAACGTGAGGGCAAGAGGATGAAGAAAAGAAGTTAAGACACAAAGAGAAGGGGGCAGGAGGAGCACTGAGGAGGATGTCCAACAGTGCTAAGTTTATTCAAAGCATTAAGGCCATATATAGAGTGATACTACATTTGTGTCCAGTTAAACAACCACGAGTTCCTCGTGACGCCAAATGGCTGATGCCAGTATAAATACAGCAAACCTGAAAGTAATTTATGGGCAGTACTAGGGCAGCAAGGACCAGCAACGGACTTTTGACCCCAACCGAATTGTTCTCATTTGTTTAGCAAGCGTATGGGAAGTCACATAGGCGAGCGCACAACACATAGCACAGACCCTTTCTCAGTGCTACTCAACTTTTCTCATCCTAAACCTTTTGTTAGGTTATTCGGACTTTAAAGGAGGCACAAGTCAGGGCCTGGTTTGGTCCTCGTCTCAAGCCTTATTGCGGCCTCCCACATTTTTTCTTTTTGAGAGAGTGAGCATGCGCATGAGCGGGGGGGGGGGGGGGTTGGAGGGAGAAGGGCAAAGAGCATCCTTAAGCAGACTGCCCAGTGAGCTTGGAGCCGGACTTTGTCCAGGGGCCCTGAGAGCATGACAAGAGCCGAAATCAAGAGCTGGCTGCCTCACCGGCAGAGTCACCCAGGCGCCCTGAGTTAAGTTTTGTATAGGGTATGAGACATAGATTGTGGCCCTCATCCTCCTCCTCCTCCACCTCCTTCTCCCCCCACCCCCTCCTTCTTCTTCTTTGCCTATGGAAGTCCACTTGCTCTAGCACCATTTATTCAAAACGCTGTCACTCCTCCACTGAACTGCTTTTTACCTTTGTCAAAACCCCATTGGACATACTGGTAGTAGCTCTCTTTCTGGGTCCTTGATCCTGTTCCACTTATCTATTTTGATTCTGTTCCATTTGTCTATCCCTTCACCAACACCACACACTTTTGATTACTGTAGCTATAGATCTTGAAATTGGGTATAAGGATTCTTTTGGTTTTACTCTTTAGTTTTATTTTCTCTTCTTTTTCTAGGTTCTGAAGCTGAGAGCTTATTGTTTTGAGACTCCTTTTGTTTTTAGACAGGGAGAGAGAGAGACACACACAGAGAGAGAGAGAGAGGGAAGGGGTGCAGAGAGAGAGAGAGAGAGATTATTAAGCAGCCTCCATGGGCAGTACCAGCACAATGCAGGTTCAGTCTCACAAGCCCGAGTTTGATCATGACCCGAGTCAAAATCAAGAGTTGGACTAACTGACTGAGCCGCCCAGATGCTCCTCCTCCTTCCTAATGTATGCATTGAGTGCTATAAATTTTGCTATCCATTGATTGAGCTGTGTCCCACAAATTTTAATATGTTGTATTTTCAATTTCCTTCAGTTCAATGCATTGAGATTTTATCTTTTACCTTTGATAATCTAGAATGTTACTTTCTAAGTGTTTGGATATCTGTTATTTTTCTCCTTTTGATATCTAGTTTGATTTTTAAAATTATTTTATAATTTTTAAAATTTTAATTCCAATAAATTGATATAAAGGGTTGTATTTTTTTCAGGTCTACAATATAGTGGTTCACCTCCCCTACCCCAAGTACTGTTGGCTCCTGTTGCCAGGCACTGATTTGGTTTGGAGACTCAGGTGCACCTCCCCCACCCCTACTACCTTCAGCTCCTGTTGCCAGGCACTGGTTTGCGTTGGAGATGGAACCCTCCTAGGGTTTCCAAACAGTTACTAGTGGCCCAGAGGACATTGGTGATCGGAGACAAAGCCACAAGGCTCTTTGGAGCCAGATGGTGGCCATCCAAATGTCTCCCCACACAGTTCTGGAGCCACTGTGGGCTGTCCTGGAGCAGCTGTGGACTGCTGGGTTGGGGATATATGAACGTTTGCCACACATGCCACGAGTCTCTGGGTTTTGCTGGGAGATCCCGGTGTGCACTGCAGTGGTGTTGTTCATAGTAAAGAGTGGACTCAGCTTAAGAAGAAGAAAGGGGCATTGTGGCCAAAATGAAGTATCTGGAAAAGACATGGAGAAGACCGAACCGGACGCAAAAGCCTGTGTAGCCATCGCATCATCTGCGCAGAAGGCCAGTCCTCTCCCGTAACAGATTCTTGCTCTGGCTGCCCTGAATCAAGATTCCGGGTATTATTCCGTGGAAAACGCTATGCAACTGCTGAAGGGAGTTTGGGAAAGGCTGTTGAAGAGCCCTCACCAGCTGACTGATGAAAATCCCATCTCTGGAGCAGCTCAGGAAGATGGAGAAACCCTGAGAGGAAAATACCAGAAGGCTTCAAGGACAGCCCGGCTCTGCAGGGAAGTGCAGACCCGCTGGTTCAGGACATTGGCAGCTGTAGACAGACAGTGCAGGAAGAGTCAGGGGAGGCAGGCAGGCCAGAGCATCCTGATGGAGGAGTGCATCTGCTAGAGCTGCTTAGAGATCATCTGGAAGGTGGGGGCTCAAGGAGGCAGGTGGAGACTGGCTCCTCCTTCACTGACCCTGTGCCCTCAGGCGGGAGCACTGAAGAAGGCACATCAGAAGAATGAAGAGCTCACAAGAAACAAAACAATCCACCAAGCTGAACAAGTATCTTTTCACCTTCAAAACACCCTCCTGGAAAGTGAGATTCAGAAGTTGCGCCTGAAGCTCCAGGCAGAGTCTAAGCTGTGCGAAGAGCACATCAAACACCTGGAGAGGAAGAGGATGGAGGAGAAGGCACGCTGCCTGCAAGTGAAGAAGGAACTTGCCAAGGTGCACAGGAAGGCGGATGCTGCCCACTGGAACTTAGGCCTCTACAGGAACATGGCCCAGGACCCGCACCCAGAATGGCTGAAAATCTCCTCCTTGCATGACTGGGAGCGCCTCCTGGTGGAGAACAGAAGTGAGCGAGCCAGAAGGCTGTTCTGTGGCCAGACAGGGAGTTCCAAAGGCTCCAGGCAGAAAACCATTGCCTCAGGCAGAAGCTGGCCAACTCTGGGCCCAAGCTCCAGCCTGTCTCCGGGGGGCCTCCTGTGTCTGCTCCTGCTGTTCTGGGCACAGCCTCCAAGTACCCTCAAGGGCCAAAAGCTCCCCTGAAACCCCAGAAGCCCAAGAAGGGAGCAAGGGTGCACTGGCCAGACTCCAAGTTCTTGGGTCCCCTGCGGGTCTGATTTCCTTTCCCAGCAGCCAACAGAACTCACAACCAGAGCACAAAAGCTCCTGTGCTTACCCCTTAAGCCATACCCATTGCTCCTTCTACTTGAGATCCACCCCATTATTTAACTGATGCTACATATTCCCTATAGCCGTCTGAGTGTGAAAGAATAGTTTTCACTGTTAAGCATAAAAAAAAAAATAAAAATATCAAATTGCTGATAATCCTGCTACTGAGAATTGATTTTATTAAGGGATTATATGCCAAGCAATTAAGGTTTTTAAGTGTATTTTATTGACCACTTAATTTTCCCGATAACCCAGTGTGTCATATAATACTGAGGTTCAGAGAGGGGCAACAACTTGCCCCAAGATTACACAGCTAGTGAATTTCAGGGCTCCCATTCCAAACCAGGGTAGTCTAATTATCAACTGCTGTACAAATAACTTCTACTACTACTACTACTACTACTACTACTACTACTATTACTACTTCTTTTTTTTTTGAGAGAGAGAAAGGCAGAAGGCACACACACATGCAAGCGGTGGAGGGGCAGAGAGAGAGAGATTCCAAGACAAGCTTCCAACTCAAGTGCAGAACCAGACCTTGGGCTGGATTTCACAGATCATGTGATCACGACCTGAACCGAAATCAAGAGTCAGAACTGATAGAGCCACACAGGCACCCTTGTGCAAGGAACATCTAGGCAAGCTACTGTAAGGATCCCAGAAGGGCTTGATAAAATGTTCTCCTACTTCACGTCATAGTAAGGATGCAAAGATTCTAGTGGAGGCTAGTTGAGGGAAAGTCGCACCAAAGTATGGAGGGCAGCCTTTAAGGGTCTCCAACGATTCCCATCTTTGGCACACATCGTTTTGTGTTACATACTCTACCTCTTGATTAGAGTCAGGAACTACTGACCCACTTCTAATATAGTACAGTACTTGATTCATCAATGGGCCACATTTCTGTGACTGTAGTATTAACATTTCCTTCTGATTTAAAGGGAAGTTATAATATAAATACAAAGAATAAGAGAGGGCATCTGGGTGGCTTAGTTAAGCGTCCAACTCTTGATTTCAGCTAGGTCATTATCTCAGGATCGTGAGATCAAGCCCTGCCTCAGGCTCCACACTAACCATGGAGCCTGCTCAAGATTCTCTCTCTCTCTCACTCTCTCTCTCTCTTCCCCTGCCTCTGCCCCACTCCCTTCCCACTCACACTCATGCACGCTCTCTAAAAAGAAAGAAAGAAAGGAAGGAAGGAAGAAAGAAAGAAAGAAGAACTAGAGATGTGGAATGATGCCCTTGTAATAAAACGAAATCTTCATCTACCTAGTAATCAGCTGATAAATAATATAGACACTTTTTTAAATAAAAGAAAATAAATGTCAAAAGAAATAGCTAAAAGACTTAAAAAGTGACTGCCAAACTTCTGCTAGACAAGATGGTATAGACACATTTCTCCATACCTCTCCCCACTTAGAACAACTATAATCCCTGGAAATAACATAAGTCACTTGTGAAAATTCTGGAAAGAATTGTAAAAGGTGGGAAGAAAGCAATAAGCTGATTTGGGAGCCCAAGACTGAAGAATAATGAAGTAACAGAGTGTCTTACCAACAGAAGAAAGTGATGCACACCCAGTGTTTCATCACCTCCATACTAGCTCACTCTTCCTCTTAATCAAAAGGGAGCCTCGGGACATGAACAGACATTTCTGCAAAGACATCCAGATGGCCAAACAGACACATGAAAAAATGCTCCACATCACTCGGCACCAGGGAAATACAAATCAAAATCCCAATGAGATACCACCTCACACCAGTCAGAATGACTAAAATTAACAAGTCAAGAAATGACAGATGCTGGCGAGGATGCGGAGAGAGGGGAACCCTCCTACACTGTTGGTGGGAATGCAGGCTGGTGCAACCACTCTGGAAAACAGTGTGGAGGTTCCTCAAAAACTGAAAATAGAGCTACCTTACGACCCAGCAATTGCACTACTGGGTATTTACCGTAAAGATACAAATGTAGTGATCTGAGGGGTTACATTCACGTGAATGTTTATAGCAGCAATGTCCACAATAGCCAAACTATGGAAAGAACCTAGATGTCCATCAACAGATGAAGGGATAAAGAAGATGTGGTATATATACACAATGGAATACTATGCAGCCATCAAAAGAAATGAAATCTTGCCATTTGCGACGACATGGATGGAACTAGAGGGTATTATGCTTAGCAAAATAAGTCAATCGAAGAAATACAACTATCATATGATCTCCCTGATATGAGGAAATGGAGATGCAATGTGGGAGACTTGGGGGGTAGGAAACGAAAAAATGAAAGAAGATGGGATTGGGAGGGAGACAACCATAAAAGACTCAATCTCAAAAAACAGACTGAGGGTTGCTTGCGGGAGGGGAGACGGGAGAGAGTGGTGGGGATATGGACATTGGGGAGGGTATGTGCTTTGATGAGTGCTGTGAAATGTGTAAACCTGGCGAATCACAGACCTGTACCCCTGGGGATAAAAATACATTATATATTTATTTTAAAAATTAATTAATTAAAAAAAAAAAGGGAGCCTCGGGGGCGCCTGGGTGGCTCAGTGGGTTAAGCCTCTGCCTTCAGCTCCAGTCATGATACTAGGGTCCTGGGGTCGAGCCCCGAATCGGGCTCTCTGCTCAGTGGGGAGTCTGCTTCCTCCTCTCTCTCTGCCTGCCTCTCTGCCTACTTGTGATCTCTCTCTCTCTCTGTCAAATAAATAAAATAAAAAAATTAAAAAAATTTAAAAAAAGATTGCCAAGCGGATCAAAACAACATCACAAAGTTCTAAAAATTAAAGTATCATCAGGACCACAGATCACAAAAATAAGCCAGGATCTATGTGCTAAATATTAGTAGGGTAACCACCTGCTAAAATAAAACAGTTAAATAGTAACCAGCATTTCCTAAAATAGATAAAATGTCCTGAATACAACTGGAAATCAGTTTTTATACTAAGAACTAATACTATCAAATGAAAATGAGAAAAGACAACAAAATGGTGCTGACAATTAAATGAATCTGAATCTGGAATTATCTGCTAAGGATCTTTTAAAGTGGCAACTGACTTCAACACTCAATTGCAAATTCTCTCCAAACAATGAAACAACAAGCGGTCCCCCAAGAAAGGAATTATAAAAAAGGACCAAATAGAAATTATGCAACTAAAAAAAAAAGTACATACAGTTTGAAAGAAAGAAAAAAAACTACAGAGACATGATAATCTACATAGGAAATCCCAAGAAAGCCGCAAGAAATGCAGAGTATTACTAATAGTACTAGTAAGTGAGTTCAGCAAAGTCAAGACTGTCAACCTTAAAAGTAAAACAGGTAGTTTTGTTCCACCAGCAAAATGGGTTTACCTGAGAATAGCAGAGGAATTACAGCTCAAGATACGCAAGCTATGACAATCCATAGGCAAGTCTGGAGACCAAAGGGGAAGAACTTCATAAAGAAAAAGAACTTGGAAGGAGTGGCTTTGAATGAATATCCAATAGAGGAAAGTGAGAGTTCATGGTGGTGACAGTTTCTCATGGGCTGAGCTTGTCCTAAACAAAGGGAAATTCCTCCTTCCTCCTGTGGAGTAGTAAAGTAGGCTTCTTCCAACTGGGAATGCAAGGTACTTCTCTTCCACTGGGGTCTGCAATTGATGAGTGGTACGATGTGAGAGCTTCCATTCTAAATGAGGTTTCCTTTATTCAGGTTTCACATTTCCCCCTTTTGATTAGAATCCTTCTCTGAAAGCATTACTGCTCAAGTCAGGTTTTCCATACTTAGTGGTTTTGTTCCTTGATGCTAGGAAGGACCTTTCCTGATTGTTGTGTTGCATGTCAGAGGGAAAATGCACAGCAGCTGGAAACCATTTAAGGACACAGTGGAGTAACAAGGAAGGTTAGAGGGGAGAATTCTCAGCATCTCTTATCTAAGACCTATATTCTTACCAAGGTCATACACATTAGAGATAACCTCAAAGCATCTGGGTATACCACTTCTACAAAAGTTTGACAGCCACAGGTACAAGGCTTAAAAATAGCTAAACAAAGCAGAATCACAAGTAATATGGCAAATCCAGTTTGTATGATGGTTCTAAACTAGAAGCCCAAACCTGAAGGTAACCAGCTAAACAGGTCAAAAGATGAGAACCATTAGACAAAACTTGATTTAACTAATGGGCTTATTCTCTGATCTTCTATCTCTCCAGAGGCATTCATCCATGTGCAGCTGGTAGTATTTGCTATTGCACAAACACTCCCTTGTTTAGCAAGTAGTAATCAAGGGCTATGCAATTGTTCATGACTACTTTTGTTCTGGCTGTGGAATCAGCTAGCTCGCCTAAAGTTAAGGACTTATTTTTGATCAAGCCCTTACTGGAACTTACTGCAACCCAGAGGAAAATGGCTCTCCCTATGGAGGCAAACCCATGGTCATGTGCACGTCTCGGAAGTTCCTTCTTAAGGCAGCCATAGAGGTTTAACAGGGCAAACCACTAGGAAGCTTCTGATTTATTATGGATATTGAAAGGAACAGTTAAACATCCCAATAAACAATGACCTCCAATTCCCCAGCTATCTGAACATTCATATGCCCATGGGTACTGCTGTCCACTATAGACAAAAAACTGAAACCAGGCACAGTGCAGAGGACTACAGCTAAAGTCTGTTTATTGACCAGTCTATTTGCTGGAATTTCCTGATTAACCTTTCAAGCGAGTTATCTGAGGAATTTGGGTGACAATTATGTGAGGTTCCATCCCACTATTAAAATCCTTGCAGTGAGCACGTAGCCCATTTTTATCTCCCTTGAGTACATGGGAACAGATTATAACAAATTGGTTACAAGTAAGACCAAGGGATCTCCAAAATCATTAACAGATGAGGGTTTCTGATGACAGTCCAGGTCCTCTTAGCCAGTGGCCTAGGAGATACAAATGATAGTGCTATCTTTCCAGGCCAATGCCAGAGTAAAGAAAAAAAAAAAAGAAGAAGAAGAAGAAGGAAAGTTTCATGTTTAAAGTAGGAAATCTGGACCTAATGTCTTAGAAGGAAGCAGTCTACTCTGATGTCTGATTATCATCTTCCTCCTTAAAGTCTCCAGCATTGCACAGGATCAAATGACAGGTGGAAACTTCTTCAGCTGTGAAACATGTAGTTAAGGCTCAAGTCCCTGAAGTTTAGCTGCCATCTCAGTAATGAGAAAGATTTAGTATTGTCTGTTCCAAAGAGATTCAATGGCAGTCTTAGTTGTTAGTGGGTCTTAATCAGAAGGCTGTGAGAAAAACCACAAATGTTGGTTTTGAGAATCAAAATATAGCCAGATACTTTAGGAAACTAGAAGAATTCAGGAACCAGTCCAGTTTACAAGTATATAACAAAACCTCAACGTCAATCAACAAGATTAAAATCTAATACAAAGGTGGAAACATAATTTTTGTCTCTATAATTATCCCCATTTTAACCAAAGATAATCATAGTAAAACTGATTCATTTGCATTAAACTTGGCCTAATTATTCTCATAAGTGTAGGATGAATAGCAATTGACCATATCAGTTTTTTATTAAGACTACTTTGCTGGAATTTTTCATAAGGAGTCTCAGACTGGCCTTTCAAAGCCTGTGAAGCCAGGAAGCCACACCAAGGACTGCCCAGCCTATTTACCTGCAATACCATTTCAGTCAAAGCCAGCGTCTCCAGTTGTGCCCAATATAAAGGAACAGATTTTTTAATTGAACTTACGCAAATAACTATATAGTTATAAAAAGAATGCTCAAAAGAGCTTCCAAATTTGGAGGAATCAAGTAGACAGAAAAACTATCAAGTGTTTTCACCTTAGTGTACAAAGGTATACATTATCAAATTATTGTAAGTCACAGATAACTTGAGAAAAGGGTTTTCTTAAATCTGCAAACAAAAACAAAAACGAAGTATCAAGGAACCAACGGTATTTCAAAGAGTCATAAAAATTATAGTCGTTCTTCTCAGTTCATTCAATCCCATGTAATTAGCACTTGTTTTGCCTGAATCCAGTTTTATTACTAGTCCTGGAAATTCTTAGTTCAGCTTTAAGATCTTAATCGGAAACCTATACTTGTTGAAGGGGTGCAGGATAGGATGCCCCCAAAATATGCCACTTTAGCATAAAGACTGTTTTGAGTTAAAAGTATTAAATACCCAACAGATCAGGGTAAAGCACTCTGCCTCATCCATAACTGCCTAAATTTACATTGGGAAGGAGAGACTACAAAGAAAAAGTCATGAAAAAAAAAAAAAGACCCCTTTACCTAAGGAACTCATCTGCATAATAGGGCAACCCTGTTTTTCCAAACATCTTCCACTTTCTTGCTAATAGATTCCTCCCCTTTGTGTCCTCAGATTCTACCTCATTTAAGCCCCCTGGTGCCTCATTATCTTTGAAATTTCATCTTGGTGTGGATTCCCCATTCCTACCCCTACTAAGTGTCACTTTCTCCCATTAATCTGTCTTATGTCAATTTGATTCTAAATCCAGCCAGAAGAACCACAGGGCAGAGGGAGGTCTTCCTCCCCAACATTGTCCAAAGTCCTTTCCATGAATCTCCTTGAAGATGAGGCACTTTTGCAAAATACTTTTATAAAAGCATCAGAATAAAACAATAACTGTCTGTAAAAGACTTAAAGATGCTCATTATTAAGGACCTAATGAGAGATTAGTGTAACAGAATTGACAAATTTGGTTATTTATGTAACATGCAACATTTTAAAATAATGAGAACTAGGACTTATAAGCAACATTACACCATATCAGATTTCCAAGAATCTCACACAACTTCTGGAACATTTGCAACATATATCTATGATATATACCACATACAATATATACAAGAATAAATACAAAATAAGGCTCAGTACTACTTTTTTGACAATGCTTCCCGATGTGGAAATATTAGGGTTCGGAGCAGTTAGGAAAGAATTCTTGAGACATCTTGTGCCAAAAGGTGGTTTTATTAAAACACGGGGACAGGACCCATGGGCAGAAAGAGTTGCACTGGGGTTGTCACAGATGACCAATTATATACTTTCAAATTGGGAGGGGGTTAGGGATGAAGTAGGTCTCTAAAGAATTGTAAAAGCAACGTTTCCAGAACCTTGAGGGGGCTAGCTATTGTTAGGAAAAAGTCATTACTGTAAAATAAAACCTTAGCCATGAGAACCTTTAGATATATATCAGTGGGCCACATGGTTGGAGGATACTGCCAACATATACATGTGGTAGGGGGAAGGGGGGAATAAAGGACGTTTCCAAAGTAAATTTTATATGTCAAAGTAGACTTATAGGATTGGGGCGGGGTGGGGTGGGGCGTATAATGTTAAGCTAAGATTGGCTTTTGCCCTTAGCAAAGTTTCAACAACCAAGCAGTGGAGTTCCTTGAGGAAGGTCACGCTATCTGTTTCAAGGACTTGTCAATGGGTTGGTTGTAGGCAGTAAGGAAATTTAATTTTTTTCTTTTGCTTTTGTTTCCCATTATCACTTCCCATATAATGTAACAAATCAGATAAGCCCGACTAGTTTAACATCTTCTTTTATAATGAGAAAGAACAAAATCTTTGGATTTGTTCCAGGAACACTCTGGAATATCCCGAAGTTAGCTCAGAGTTAAAGACTTCATTTAGAATTTGATTTTGAGGGGTACCTGGCTGAATTAGTCATCAGAGCATGCAACTCTTGATCTTGGGGTTGTGAGATGGAGCCACATATGGATGTAGAGATTACTTAAAAAATAAAATCTTTAAAAAAAAGAATTTGATTTTGGAAATTTGTTAAAAATATCAAAGATTTTAAAACATTTGGTCAAATAGGATCATTGGTCACTGTGAAACAACATTTAGTTATCTATCAAAATGTCAAAGATTTCACAAATACAGAAGGTTACACAGTTCTGAGAAAAACCGCTCTTCAAGTATCTACAGACTAAGTTTAAGTAACCAAAGATCTGATAAAGACAGCAAAAGAAATTTATTTGATAAAAAGGTCATTTAAAAGGTAAAGAAAAGGGGTACCTTGGTTAAGCACCCAACTCTCAGTTTCAGCTCAGATCATGATCTCAGGGTCATGGGATCAAGCCCCACATCAGGCTCTGTGCTCAGGGCAGAGTCTACTTGAGATTCTCTCTCTCTCTCCCCTTCTACTCTTGAGAGTCTCTCTCTCTCTCTCTCTCTAAAATAAATAAATAAATATATCTTTTTAAAATAAATAAATAAAAGTGGTGCCTGGGTGGCTCAGCCAATGAAGCATCTGCCTTCCTTCCCCTCAGGTCATGATCCCGGAGCCCTGGGATCAAGCCCCGTATCAGGCTCCCTGCTCAGTAGGGAGTCTGTTTCTCCCTTTGCTCCTCACCCCACTCGAGCTCTCTCTCTGCCTCTCTCTCAAATAAATAAAATCTTTAAATAAATAAATATTTTTTTAAAAGATAAAGAAGAAACTTTGTTTACAATTTCTTAAAAGAACGATAGTTCAGGAAAACTGTCCTTTTAACAAGGAAAGAAACGCATTCTAATTTTGTACCAGCTTACTTTTGACATTAAAACTAATTTAACTAAATCTTTCCAGCCCTGATCATACATAAAATGCCTTTCCTAAGATTCTTTCCCCACATTTTACAACTTTCTTTTTCTTCAACAAAACACATACTTTCTTTGCATATAAGGATGTTTCCTTTACTACTTCCAGTAGTTCTAATTACATACATTAATTTGAATTCTTAACCCTTAGAAATCTTATTTTTTATAATAAGTAAAAGGTTGTAAACTGTTATACCAGCATTCTTTAGATTGGCAAATTTATAAATACATTTCATAACTTCTCAAAGCATTTGCCTTTTGAACTTTCCAATATAGCACCTATACATCCAAATATCTTTACATTTCTTTGTAAGGAGAAACCAAAAATAAACTTTTTCAGTAATTAATGTTTAGTATTTATCCTGACTTGGAAATAACATAGAATTTAATGACCACCCACCATTTAAATTAGCAAAACTTAGTTTTCTGGTACTAAGTAGAAATTATTTAAGTAGACATAAATATGCTGAAAAGTTCATTGATGAACTTTTATTTTACTTACAACTATTTAACTCACTTGTTCTTAATAATTATGTTCATATCAGTCTCAAAATTTTACAAAACACTAAATAGCTAACCATCACCTTATCTTTTTTGCTGAAAATTCTGCAACAGGTATCATTTGACATTTAGTAAACCTTTATAGAATATAAGTACTATATGTAATACTGAAAACTAAAAAACAAACAAACAAACAAAAACCCCAAAACCTGTTTTAATTAAACCAACAAGCTTAAACTAGCTTTAATACCAAGTTTTTTTCCCAGATCATGTGAACATGAAATTATTTGGATTTTCTATTATATGTCTGAGAATTTATGTAACCACTTCATTTTCTTTAAGCCAATTATTTAGAGTTCTTTTACAAATCATTCTGGCAATACCATTCAGAAAAAGAAAATACCACAAATCTACATCACATACACACACAAAGACACATAAAAATAGACACAAAGACCTTATAGCTTGTATTTTAAAATTACTGCCATGAATTAGGTACAAGGGTATAAAACTCACTAAGTATAAATAAGTTGGATCTACTTAAATGACTTTCCTCCTTTCATTCTCATTGTAATAGAATTATCTCCCTGTAGAAATACAAATCAAAACCACAATGAGATACAACCTCACACCTGTCAGAATGGCTAAAAAGAACAACTCAGGAAACAACAAATGCTGGTGAAGATACAGAGAAAGGGAACCCTCTTACACTGTTGGTGGGAATGCAAAATGGTACAGACTCTCTGAAAAACAGTATGGAGGTTCCTCAAGGAGCTAAAAATAGAGCTACCCTACAATTCAGCAATTGCACTACTAGGTGTTTACCCCAAAGATACAAATGTAGTGATCTGAAGGGGAAACTGCACCCCAGTGTGTATAGCAGGAATGTCCACAAGAGTCAAACCATGGAAAGAGCCAAGATGTCCACCAACGGATGAATGGATAAAGAATGAATACTTACCGGTTACATCGACATGGATGAAACTGGATGGTGTTATGCTGTGCAAAATAACTCAATCAGAGAAAGACAATTATATGGTTTTACTCATATGAGGAATGTAAGTAACCACAAAGAGGATCATGGGGAAGGGAGGGGAAAATGGAATGGGAAGAAATCAGAAAGAGAAAGAAACCATGAGAAATTCTTAACTATTGCAAAGAAACTGAGGATTGCTGGAGGGGTGATGGGTGGGCGGATGGGGTACTTGGGTGATGGGCATTAACGAGGACACATGATGTGATGCATACTGGGTGTCATAAACAACTGATAATTATTAAACCTTAATCTAAAACTAATAATGTTCTGTATGGTGGCTAACTGAATTTAAATTAAAAAACAAACAAACAAAAAGATTACTTCCCTGTTTTTTTTTTTTTTGTTTTTTTTTTTTTTAATTCAAAAACATGGTCTACGTAAGAAAAGGTTCTGGAGAAGACCCAAGTTACAACATTTATGTCTCAAAGGCACAGGGGAAAAATGCAAGTTCCTCCAAGAAGGATTTCTGTTCTCTAAGGTCACTATTTAAAAATGTTTTCAGAGAAATAGGGGCTGTTTGACAACTGGGAAAAAAAAAAAAAAAAAAAGATGAGTAGACTTTTTTTTTTTTTTTTAAGTAAGCTCTACACCCAGTGTGGGGCTTGAACACAGGACTCCAAAAGTCACAAGCTCTTGTGACTTAAGACAGCCAGCTGCCCTGGGACTGGCAGACTTTTCATTGTCTCTGGGGCCATACCTCTGTTCCTATAAAAACTAGATTTGTAAAACAAGAGCAACTGTTTTTAATTCCTCAAAGAATTGGGTTGCTGTCAAATGATCTCAAAGGACTATTACAGGCCCTCACCTATGTTAGAATGCTTTTTTTTCCCGCTGGGTACATTTAGATTAAGGGAGAAGGTGTAAAAAAAATTCCCACGAGGCTCTGAATATCACCTTCCAACTTGACCGATATCTGTGAAGTTATTAAATCCTTTCCAAATATTTCACAGGTTTCAGCCAGGACAAAGAGTAAATGTTGCTGGCAGCATTAAACAACCTAAAAGGTGTCAGCAAAGATGGTACAAAAGATACTATCCTCACTGAGACCAAGAGTCACTCCCAGAGAGAGCCAACAGCAAGGACAGATAACCTGAATGTCCTAGGCAGGCAAAAAAGCCAAACCCAAGTTTTTCAAATAAGCAAGAAAGCAACAGCAATCCCTGAGAGATCAAACTGGTTTATATTTGAAAATAGACAATGCGAAATTTTATTCCCCTCTCTGGACTGGGCTCAGGGGGTAATCTATTTTAAAGTAGATTGTATCTATTTAAAGTAGCTGGCTGAGGGTTACAAACCTCAGCAGCTCTGGCTGGCTGTGTGTTGCAATTCACCACAAACATTGAACCACTACTCCTTGATACTACAAGCCAGCACTGGCCACAATGCAGGGAAACCCTCCCCCAAAGGATCTGGGCAGGTCCACACCTCAGGGGCCTCTGAAGTGTGGAGTTTTGAAACAGAGATATGCCTAAGAATAAACACAGGAGTGTTGCCCCCTTTGGCAGGCAGACAGCTCTGACACAAGCAGGGTGAGGCAGGGAGCCAACTGAAACCAGGGACACAGCAAGGATCTTTCCACATCTATAAGGGCTCACGAAAGAAGGGTGATGTGCATTTCCCAATCCAGACATAAAAGAAGACAAGGGGAAGTCATTTTCTTCTGTCACCCACCAGCTTGATCCCACTTCAGTAAGCTAAGGAGTGCTAAGTGGAGAACAGAGCCTATACCAAGCTCAGTCCCCTTCCCTCTCACCCTTCATGCACATCTCCACTGGAACAATCCCACCTGAGAAACAGAGCAGCAGGTCCATCCCTAGAAGACCAGCACAAACCCACATAGTGGGATGATGACACAGTGCTACAAAACAGTCAACTCTAGGGGAAACAGGATCTAGCAACCTCTGGGTTCTTTTTACTTTTTGTCGGTTCTTTTGTTTTTGTTTTTGTTTTTTGGTCTTTTTTTTTCATGTTTTGTTTTTAGATATGAAAGAGCATTTTTAAATTATTTATTATATTTTATATTTCTAATCTTTAAACCTTTTTGTTTGTTATGAAACAATAAAAACACACCTAGGAACTACCTTCCTAGATGTATTTTAAACTTATATTCCCTTTAACGTTTTTTTTTTTCACTTTTTCATGTTATTTATTTTTTTGCTCTAATTTTCTTTCTTCTATTTTTTTCTATCATTTTTCCCCACCTTAATGGCAAGACAGAGGAATTCATCCCAAAAGAAAGAACGGGGAAAAAATGACAGTGAGAGATTTAATCATGCACGCATAAATAAGTGTTTCAACTAAAATTCAGAACAACAACTATAAGGATATTAGCTGCATTTGAAAATCCATTGAAGACATTAGAGATCTGTACGGGAGATAAAGGAACTAAATTTATTAGGTTAAAATTAAAATCGCTCTTATTGAAATACAATAAAAAAAAGGAGGATCTGGGGTGCCTTGGTGGCTCAGTTGGTTAAAAGTCTGCCTCAGCTCAGGTCATGATCCTGGGGTCCTAGGATCAAATCCCACATTGGGCTTCCTGTTCAGCAGGGAATCCTGCTTCTCCCTCTCCCTCTGTCTGCGGCTCCCCCTTCTTGTGCTGTCAAATAAATAAATAAAATCTCTTAAAACAAAAATGGAAGCTCTTTGGGTGCTTGGGTGGCTCAGTAAGTTAGCCTCTGCCTTTGGCTCAATCATGATCCCTGCATCCTGGGACCAAGCCCAGTGACAAGCTCCCTGCCCAACCTGGACTACTCCTTCTCCTCTCTGCCTCTTAACCCCACTCAGGCACGTTCCCCTCTCTCCCTCGCTTGCTCTCTCTCAAATAAATTTTTAAAATCTTTTTCAAAAATGAAGGGATATGTGACAACCAAACCAACCCTGCGAACCTTTGAGTCAAGAGAGAGCCCAAAAGTAACAAAGACCAGAAGGAACAGAGACAATCTATAGGAACAGTGACTTTACAGGTAATACAAGGGCATTACATTCATATCTTCCAATAGTACTCTGAATATAAATGGACTAAATGCCCAATCAAAAGATATAAGGTATCACAATGTATATAAAAAAAAAATAATAATAAAACCTGGGGGACCTGGGTGGCTCAGTGGGCTCAGGTCATGATCTCAGGGTCCTGGGATCAAGCCCCACATCAGGCTCTCTGCTCAACAGGGGGCCTACTTCCCCCTCCCCCTCTGCCTGCCTCTCTACCTACTTGTAATCTCTCTCTCTCTCTCTCTCTCTGTCAAATAAATAAATAGAATCTTTTAAAAAATAAAAAACTAATAAATAGATAAAACAAGACACACTGATATGCTGCATAATTATAAGAGACTCATTTTAGCCCTACAACACCTCCAGATTGAAAGTGAGAGAGTGGACAAAAATTTACCATGCCAATGGACATCAAAAGAAAGCTGGATTAGCCATACATGTATATCAGGCAAACTAGATTTTAACCCAAAGACTGTAATGGCACATGAAGAAGGAAACTACATTATACCAAAAGGGTCTATTCCAATATTTATGTCCTGGGATGCTTGGGTGGCTCAGCCAGTTAAGCATCTGCCTTTGGCTCCGGTCATGATCCCAGGCTCCTGGGATTGAGTCCCACATCAGGCTCCTTGCTAAGCAGGGATCCTGCTTCTCTGTCTGCCTACGGCTCCCTGCTATGTTGCTCTCTATCCAACAAATAAATAAATAATATCGTTTTTAAAAAAGAGTAAATATTTATGCCCCTAACTTGGGGGAAGCCAAGTATATAAATCAGTTAATAACAAAATTAAAGAAATTCATGATTATGATACACTAAATAGTAGAGGACTTGAATACCCCATTCACAGCAATGGACAGATTTTCTAAGCAGAAGATCAACAAGGAAACAAGGACTCTGAATGACACAATGGACCAGATGGACTTCACAGATATATTCAGAGTATTTCATCCTAAAGCAGCAGAATACACTTCTTCTCAATTGCACATGGGACATTCTCCAGATCATATACTGAATCACAAATCAGCACTCGACTGGTACAAAAAAGACTGAGATCATACCATGCATATTTTCAGACCACAATGCTCTGAAACTGAAAAGTCAACCACAAGAAGAAATTTGGAAGGACCACAAATAAATGGAGGTTAAAATCATCCTACTAAGAACTGAATGGGTCAACCAGGAAATTACAGAAGGATTTTTAAAATACATGGAAGTACATGGAAATGAAAACACAACAGTTCTAACCCTTTGGGATGCACCAAAGGCGGTTCTAAGAGGGAAGTATATACCATACAGGCCTTTTTCAAGTAAAGAGAAAAGTCTCAAATATACAATCTACCTTATACCTAAAGGAGCTGGAAAATGAAAAGCAAATAAAGCCTAATTCCAGCAAAAGATAGAAACAGATTAGAGCAAAAATCAATGATACATAAACCAAAAAAAAAAAAAAAGAAAGAAAGAAAGAAAAGTTCGAACAGATCAGCAAAATTAGGGAACTGGTTCTATGAAACAATTGTCTGGCTAGAGGTGTATCAAAGAGAAAAGAGAAAGGACCCAAATAAATGAAAGAGGAGAATCAAACGAGCACCACACACACACAATTATAAGACAATTTATGAGCAATTAAAGCCAAAAAATTAGGCAATCTGGAGAAATGGATGCATTCCTAGACAAATGAAACCAAAAGTGAAACAGGAAGAAACAAAACTAAACAGAACCATAAACAGCAAAGAAACTGAAGCAGTAATCAAAATCTCTCAACAAACAAGTGTCCAGGACTGGATGGCTTAGCAGGGGAATTCTACCAAACATTCAAAGATTCAAAACATCAATGCCTATTCTTCTGAAGCTGTCTCAAAAAATAAAAATGGAAGAAAACTTCCAAACTCATTCTCTGAGACAAGCATTACCTTGATCCCAAAACCAGGCAAAGACCCCAACAAAAGGAGAATTTACAAACCAACATGGATGCAAAATTCTCA